>NC_039256.1:8610367-8769673 GCF_003368295.1 Carassius auratus
GAAATTGCTTGCAGGTGAACAGATGCAGGTTGAGAATCTTACAAAGACTTTTCCCAATGCCATGCCTAGGACGAATACACAAAGTTTGACTTACCACAGACGGTTTGTCGCTGATGCTGAGACACATTAAATGCGCGATGCTGCTCACACTTTACATTTATATTCTTTGAACGTTCGAACGTTCCGCTTATTATGACGTCATAATAGCGAAGCCGCAGACACGCAGAAACGATCTTTTATAATGGAGATGAATGATCATGTAAACAATGCAATTGTTGAATAAAAAAAGAAAAGAAACCCATTTATAGGAGATCATTAACTAACCAGTCAGAGCTTTTTATGTCTCAGTGATTTTTTATTTAAAATCGAAAAATTATTATTAAAATATTTTCTTAATTGTTTAAAAATCGTGCTAGTTAGAAACCTTCATTTAAGTTTGTCTTTATTTACTAGTATTTAGTGTTCCGGTTGCTTTTTATTAGAAAATTAGAAAACATTCACCAATATTTGTACTTTTCTTCTTACTATTTTTTAAATGCCTTTGAGACTGTTTACCGTTGTGCCAGACCAAGTCTGATATCTAAAACTATTAAAGAAAAATAATTTTAACTAATATAGGCCTATATATATATATATATATATATATATATATATATATATATATATATATATATATAAAATATATAATATAATATATATATATATATATATATATATATATATATATATATATATATATATATATATAGTTATGCCCAAAAATATGATCAAAGAAGGCTGTGAAAATTAATCTGCATTGTTAACCCTTATGATATTTTATTTAAAAAATTCACAAAAATCTTAACTTTCATTGGATGATAAGAATTTAAACTGGGGGGGAAATATCATTATGAAATAAATGTTTTACTCTAATAAACATTGGCCACAATTAAGGACACCCCTGGAAATTCTTATTGGTAAAAAAATTCACAATTTTGAGTACTCCAGGGTGATTATGAACATGAAATTATCCAGCCATTGCTTCCTGTTTTACAGAAATATAAAGAGGAGGGAAAACAAAGCCCAAATTCCATTAATCATCCATCACAATGAGAAAAACCAAAAAAAAATTATTTCTGATGTGCAGCAAAATATAATTGAGCTTCACAAATTAGTTAAGTGGCTTTACGAATAGAGCTAGAACAGTGAAAATTCCCATTTCCACCATCAGGACAATAATAAAAATTTTCCAATCATTGAATAGCTAAAGACTCTCCAAGGACCACAGCTGGAGAATTGCAGAAGAATAGTTGAGTCTCGGGGTCAGAAAACCTTAAACAAATTGTCAAACAGCACCGACATCAACACATGTTGTTTAGAAAGGTTTCAAGAAAAATTACCCTAGCTCATCCAAAAACAAACTCCAGCATATTCATTTATCAGACACGACTGGAGCTTCAAATGGGACTGGTCAGATGAAACTAAAAATTTGCTTTTTAGCAGCAAACTCTCAAGATGGGTTTGGTGCACACAGGGATAAAAAGTACCCCATGTGTACAAGGAAATATACTGCTGTATTTTTTATGTTGTGGGCCTATATTTCTGCTGGAGGTCCTGGATATCTTGTTTAGATACGTGGCATCATGGATTCTATCAAATACCAACAGATAAAAAATCAGTAAGTGACTGACTCAGTTAGAAATCTTATAATGACTCAGAAATCTTATAATGGACCATGTTTGGATCTTCCAAACGTTCAATAATTCAAACACAAACCTCAAAAACAATACAGAAATGGGTCACTGAGCACAAAACCAAGCTTCTGCTATAGCCATTCCAGTCCTCTGACCTGAACCCTATGGAACATGAGAGGAGTGAACTGAAGAAGCACCAACATGGAAGGGTCTGGAGTGATTCTGGATGGAGGAATGGTCTCTGATCTCTTGGCAGGTGTTCTCTAACCTCATCAGACATTATAGGAGAACATTTAGACCTGATAAACTGGAAAATGGAGGTTTCAAAAAGTATGAATAAAAGGGGGCCATTAATAGTGGCCAATGTGTATTAGAGAAAAAACATTTATTTCATAATGATATTTCCCCCCCATTTTAAATTCTTATTATCCAATGAAAGATTAGATTTTTGTGAATTTTTTAAATAAAAGATCAAAAGATAAAATAAAAAAATAACAATGCAGATTAATCTTCACAGGCTTCTTTGATCATATTTACCAAGGGTGTCCATATTTTTGGGCATGACTGTATATATATCTCATTATGATTTATATCAGTAATTTTGTCAATTCCACACTTAACAATTTTGCCACTAATAAAATATAATAAAGTTAGTGTTGGCATTTACCAAAGAGACGAGTGTGAGTGAAGGACATACTGAGATGAAATGAGATGTGTGTGGAAAACAGAGGGAATAAAACTTGTAAATTTGCTAATGTTGATTATTTTCAAGTTTAAACCTTCGCAGTGTATAAATATGTACATACACAAATTAGTTCATTCAAACATTGTTCAGTATCTAGTTCCATAGCTATTTCTTTACGTTCACTCGATTTCTCTGTCCAGCGTCTCATGAATTTCTACTTTAGGCCCAACTTTAAAGTGTATTTTTGCTTAACTAATTTTCTGCTTCATTCAAGTTGTGTTTTATTTTGTTCAACACGTAGGAATCTAATGTGACGTTTATGTTAATGAAACATCATCTTTAAAGACAAAACTAAAACACTGTATTTAGTGACATAAAATGATGTTAAAAATGATAAAAAATAACAAAACACCTATTGCATATCAGTCTTTTTTTCAGTGGCGTGAATTTTTTGTGTGTGATGTCACTGAGGCGCCATTTTTAAGGTATCGGCTGCATCTGAAAACTGCCAATGACTTTACAGGCAGTGCTTTTCCACGAAGGCATCTCATGTCACTGATTTCGGACAGGCTTCTGAGGCGAAGTAATGGTTTAATGATCTGCTGTAAAATATAGAGAGCTTTGGTGATAACTAAGTGGATATTTCATTACTGCAATCATTTCTTGCTAGAAATGACATAAAAAGTGGAAAATGTTGATCAAAAACATACATTTCCACACAAAATGACCACCGACCGCAAATTTCAAACGTCATCTTAATTTTTTGGTTTAACTGCCACAGAATGGAACGCATAGGATTGTGGGATATCAAAGGCAGCGAAGGATACAGCTATGGTGCCTTCAAAACCCAGCCAGATGAAGGCATCTTAGCAGACAGGAACTGAAGCTAACATTGAATTCGGACGTGTCTCCGAAGGTTTTGGGATGCAGCCATCGTTGCATTGAGCAGTGAACTGAAAGTGTACAGAGCCGTGCAGTAAAGACCAATTAAATCATCATACTGGAGAAACAGATGCAAACCAACTAGATACGGTACTGAGATAATCTTTTTGTAAGAACAGTAATAATAATTTTTCACTGCTGATTAACAATTAACACTGATCCACACTACCTGACACCAAAAGTTGAGTGCTGTTGGCCTTGCTCCCTCCAACTTCATTGGATATACGATTATCCTGCTTACAGTATAAAAACTTATATTATTGACTTATACACTTATATGTTCTGCTTTTGTCTACCATTGATTTGCACACATAATTAGCACAATTATAAGTAATTACACCACGTGAGTCTCTACCATTAAACCTTACCCCATCTGATAACAAGTACTAATAACAGACAATCAAAAACACAATTATGAAAATGGCATTATTCATACTTTATTATTAATGCAACACTGTTAGTTTTAAGTGCATAACATAAGCATGATGAATTAACAACACACTGTTTTCTTAAGTGGACATAGAGCATGTACTACAAAGAAAGCTCAGTAAATTATTAATAATAATAATAAAATGATTTGATGCTTCTGCCAAACATTTATCATGGCTCTTTCTCCATGGATTCTTAGAAGTATGATCTGTCAAATACTAGATTTTTTGACACACTTTCACACTGAATGATTTCTCTGTGGAAATCTCTAAACAGTCAGTCATTGCTATTGTGTCCAAAGGACTCCACAAACTAGTGAGGCCTAATTTTGTGCCTGTCACAGTTGTCTAAAACAGTGTTTGTGCAGGCAGATCCAATCTGAGGTGCGTAAGGTTAACATAAGTATTAAAAATGAAGTGAGAATTTTCCTTAAAAGCAGCATTAAGGCAATAAAAACCTTTATGGCAGGGATTCTCAACTCTAGCCTTCAGAGTACACTTCCTATAGAATTAAGCTCAAATCTCAATCAACCTCGCCTGCTTTCTAGTAATCGTAAAGATCTTGCTTAGCCTGTTCAGGAGTATTTTATTAGAGTCGAATCTCAACTCTGCAGTGCAGTGGACCTCAAGGGCTAGACTTGAGAACCCATGTAATCAAGGTTCCCAAGTTTGGCATACCTCTATCATGTTTTATTTTAAGATCACTGAAAAACTATCAGACATCCTGAGTTTACGCCACAGCAGTCAGTCAATATAATAGGTCCTTTCAAATAATCATTTTATGGCGCTTTTCCACTGTGCGGCAAGGTACGGGTCCCTTTTGGATGGTTTTCCACTGGGTACAGTACCACTCTCGTATTTGTATTGGCTAAAGGAGGCGCCTGCGTGGAAGTGACGTCACGTGTGACGTTCGCCAGCCCTTCGGGTCAGCATGGCGCCGCTCTTGGTCTCGCTGAAGTGCGGACTTCACTTTCAAAGGCGTAAATTGTCCCTGTTGCTTCAGCAGAGCAGCGCCGTTCACGCGTGGAGCTGTCACGCGCACCGAGCGGCGAATACACGGAGAGAGCGGAGCACGTGTCCGGTACATTCACCTCTGTCACACACTTCACGAGACAAGGACAGAGAGTCAGACTTGAAACACAAGAGTTCAGACAGTCTGTCTGATGTGTTGTTTGTGTGGTTTTCTTTCATGCTAGCCGTTGTTTACTGAAGTCGGAAGTTGCTATCATGGTTCTGATTAATTTATGAAGTTGTCAATAATCTGCTGCGTAAATGTGACACTCGCTGTTGGTTTTCGCAGGAAACCTCAGTAGTAACTTTTTCTGCTAGCTACTAATTTTACTTTTACTCAAGTAAACACAAAGTGTTACTTGGATGTAAGAATTGAAATACCACATTTTAAATGTTCTGAATTATTAAAGACAAAAATAATAACAATAAAAAAATACAACAACAAGGCGTAAAAAGTATGACATGATGCCTTGGAGTGGAGTGAAGTCAAAGTTTTTTAGAAAAACACTGATAAACCACAGATACTTTTTAAATGTTCTTGGGTAAAGTAAAAATACTTAACTACTGTCCGGCTGTGGTTCAAGATTATAATATATGCTGATATATAATGTTAGGGTTACACTCACTGCTAAGATTGGACAACATCTCTGCATATGAAATCACTAAAAAATCAGTAATACTGTTATTACTGTCAGAGCAGAGCTGCAGACATTAAATATGTGATTATCATTATAACATTATATTTAGACCTGCTCCCATCGCCTGAATTGCTGCATTGATTGGGCCGTGTAAAACACATCAGCGATTATAACGGGGGTTTTGGTGAAAGTGAAGAACTCAAATCACTCATGCTTGAGAATTAAATAGTGGTAAACTAAATGTACTGTTATGAGGTGAGCAAGGTGGAATAGAGATACACTGTAAAACAAATATTACTGATTCCCATTTAACAGGCTTTTCACTAGTCGTGAAGGTCTGGAACCAAATAAATATCAGATGGAGCCAGCGGAGTCTTTTAGAAGAGGTTTTTATATATGATACAGTTTTGGAAACAGGTTAAAATATGCACGTAACTCTCAAATAATCCAGAGGAGACTAATATACATTCCACATTATATTAAATTTGTCTAACCTTATATTTCTTGACTTTCTTTCAGTGGTCAAGTCACAGCCGAGCATCATCAACATGGTCCAGCAGCACAAAGATCTTACAAACAGTAAAAGTGTGTGGAAAATAAAACTCTTTTCTGATGACATTGATTCATGTTTGAGCACAGTAAGAGAAGTGTTAATGAGTCGATGTGTTTCAGCATTCACAGACTCCAGAGAGACAGTGCTGGCACGGCCACGCAGGCGGAGGACTCAGCGCAGACCCCAAAAATGTGGTAAGGGGTTTCTTTTCTTTTTTTTCATATGTATAAAGCTGAGATTCAGTCCATATCAAGGCATTTTCATTAAAACTCATACTTTGGCTTATTGTGCAATATTAATTTGGTGCTTGTTATTCCAAAATTGTGTGTCTTACATTTATATTTATATTTAGTCATTTAGCAGAGGTTTTTATACAAATGAGGACAATGGAAGCAATCAAAACAACAAAAGAGCAATGATATACAAGTGCTATAACAAGTCTCAGTTAGGTTAACACAGTACATGTAGCACAGTTTATTTTATTATATAATACAACTAAACGGATATAATAGAGCAAGCTAGTGTTAGAGACATGTTTGGTTTTGTTAATTGTATAAAAAATAAAAAGAAAACATAAAATACAAAAAAGATTAGAAAACAGTCAGTAAAAGTCGAAAAGGGGCAAGAATAGAGTTAGAATAGAGAGTGGTAGAGTTAGAGGGTCAAATAAAGATGGGGGAGACGTGTTTTTAGCCCATTCTTGTAGATTGTGAAGGACTCCGATGCTCGGATTGATTTAATTTAAAAGTCTTTGAATGTGATTTTGTGTCTTTGTGGTATTTAGTCAAAATGCAGTAAATCTAAAACATCAACAGGCCTCTCATTTTTCAACTTCCTGAGCAAAAACAGAACTTAAAGCAGAACTTCACACACACCCTCTCAGATTTGATAGTACTGTCAGACGAATCACGCTAATGGTTTAAACAATCACCCAAGTACTTCTGTGGTGTTAAAATCTCAATTTCTGACCCTTGTATGTTTACTGCTGTCACTTGCTGACTACATCTATTATAAATCAACCACAGTTTCCTTCGTCTAACTAGCACTTATCCTGAGATAGTTTCTCTCAAACCTGCATCCTCACATGTGGTCTATTATAGAGAGGTGGTTACTCTGGTGTACGCTAGTATTTACCGTCTTACTTCTCAGTAGTGTAGGGTGGATAGTATTATATGCACTAGAGAAATTAAAGATCGTACTATTGATGGTGTTACCCAGAGAGACTTGTGTGCTTTGTGTAAGGGATAAATAATTGCATCATCTGCCCCAACAGCAGTTTTATAAGCTCAGCTGCACACACATCATCTGCTTAATATCGGTTGGTAAGCTCATCATCAGTGGATGGACGGCCAGCCATGAGCTTATGAGGGCTTCGTGGATCTCTGCTGCTCTCTGCTGCAGATATGGTGTCATACAGCACCACATAATAATTTACAACATTAATATTACAGGAAACGCCTGGGATGTTGGGATGTTTGATTTTAAATAACATTTTTGGGTTTAAGAGAATGACAGTTGTGAATGAAAAAATTTTAACTGTGTATCCACACACACACACACACACACACACACACACACACACACATATATAAATACATTCACATATACACAGGTGCATCTAAAAAAATTAGAATATCGTAAAAAAGTCTGTAACTTATTTAAAAAAAAATAATTACAGATTGATCACATATAAAGTAAAATATTTCTAAAGTTTTTTTTTTTTTTGGTTTTATTTTGATGATTAGAGCTTACAGCTCATGAAAGTAAAAAATGCAGTATTCTAAGCAGTGATAAAGACGATTAGCATTGCAATATAGATGTACTTTATTATAATGAAAATGATAAATCATATATTGCTGTAGTCATGTGTTTATTAGTCATGTTGAATCAATGAAAGCAGTTTAATCTTGTTTATAAAGCGGTGGAACTATGACGTCACTTTGTAGCGAGTTAGCATTTTAGCATTTCTGGCTCCATCGTCCCAGAGTCAATGGGGTTTTTGAATGAGAGTTTGGTTAAATCCCCTAAAATAAGGTCTGTGGTTCACACAAGCTTTTTATTCTGGGAAACCCTTTTAAAAATGCATATTTTTTTGTTTGTTTGTCAGCTTAAGGAAGTGAACTCCTCGAAGATTCTGGCGGCCATGTTGTCGTATGTTTGGCCCAAGGACAGACCGGACCTGCGCGCTCGAGTGGCCATCTCCCTGGGTCTCCTCGCTGGAGCCAAGGTGCGTTTCTGTCATGCCATCCTGTTTTAATTCAGCTCTAGTTCTGTCACTAGTAACGTTTAGGCTGTTTGTATTCTGATATGTTGTGCTGAGGGGTGTAATGTCACGATGGTCTGCAGGTTTTCTTTGACTTTGTCTTTACAAAAAGTCTTTCAGAACGGCTTGAACCAGCTGATATGAAGTGCTTCCCTTTTTGGATGCAAGATACTGTATATCTCATTCAACAATTACCGATAAGGATGCAAGCATTAGGAAGAATTGCATCAAACAGCACATGCATCTGGCAGGAGGACAAGTGCATAATACAGGTCTATGAGTTCATTTGGAAGTATGAGGCATGTTTCTGCTCTTTAGGACAACCTGGATCATGCACTTTTCCCACAGGAGTTCATGCTGTCCAGATACTTTCACAACATAAAATAATATTAGTGTAAACAGTTTTGTCCCATACTATACTGTAAAAAAAAAAAGAAAAAAAAAGGTGCACAATGTACTGTAATGTTCTGTATTATTATTATTATTATTATTATTATTATTATTACTAGTATTTTGAGTGTCCTTGCAGTGTCTTGCAGTCCTTGCAGTGTAAGTAAGCTATAGCTTTATTTCTATAGCACTTTTCACAGACAAAAAAGTCACAAAGTGCTTCACAAAATGAAATTAAAATATACACTTAACAGATATACTCATGCACATACCATACAAATATACACAAATACACAAAAACATACAAAACCATATTGCTAATTCAATTCTTGTCTAAAAAGATGCGTCTTAAGGCATTTTTTAAAATGTCCTAAATATATCAATATACCTCACAAAATCAGTACTTTGATTCTTTGATTATATCACAGAAGTTAAAGCAAAGCTGCATTTATTCATAATACATGCAACTAAAAAACCTGTGTTGACATTTTATGGTTCAATTTGTACCAAACATTTATTTTTATTAAATATTAATCTGAGTAGAAGCAATGTACTCTAAGGACCTTTTGGATTATTTATTTATTTTTTCCCTTAAGTCCACTTATAATTGAAAAGGCTTTTTTATTTCTTCTTTTTATAATGTAGTAATGTAAGAGCATTCTGCATCCTTTGATTGAGTATGTGAATGAATGAAATGATCTGTTTTGGAGCTGCTTCTCCTTTAAAACATTTCTGTCCCTCTTCTGATTATCTTACATCATTGTGGAGCGACTAATATAACACTAATCAGTTTGCATGCTACATAATTGCATAAAATACCACAGTTTTTAACGTTTTATCTTTTGAAAACTATGTGCATCCCGATGTTCTGGAGAATGGCTAGTTTTGCTGCTTGTTTTCAGTAAATGCTCTTTTTATGTTTTTCAGTGAGAAGAAAGTGTTGAGTTCTGAAACTCAGTTTGTTTTTGTAGTGTTGTTGAACCCATACATGTCAGAAGATCAAGTGAAATTGGATGCCCCACGTCATGATAACTTTAACAAACCACTCTGTCACACATTAGCTCCAAGTTATTCTTCTTTTCTGTCTGCACCAATTTACACCCAGAAAATAAAAAGTGTTTTTTTTGACACTTTCTTCGTCTCCCATCAGCTTGTGTGATATTCTCAGTGCAAATGACTGGCTGATGACATTTCGCTTATTTACTAATATCCTTGAAATATCAAGGACACATCTTTCTGTGGTGAATTCACTATTTTTTCTGACTGAAAGAGTGCCAACCCCTGTTTTGGGATTGCACAATTTCTTATATATTTATTTTCCCTCCAGTTCTTTCATATTTATGTATTCACACAGAAGAGTATTTGATAACCACAAAAACTTCAACGTCAGAAACTCTTTTAAATGTGTGTTTGATCTTACTGTGTGTGTGTGTCTGTGTGTGTTAAAGTAACCACATACCAAATCTAAGGAGTGTGCCATGTCTGCCTGTGTGTGTACCACGTGTCTGCAGACATAGATAAAGACTGAGGAGGGCTTCATAAACGGATTACTCTCTTATGCATGGAGGGAATCGTCCACTTTTATCGAACTAATAGAGAAAGCTAAACCCGGTTCAGAGCCACCCGCCTCCTGACTCCGTCCTCTTGGAAAAGGGCATTGCTATGGATGCGTGCTGTTTGAAAGAGAAATGATCTCTGAGGTGTTGGCAGATCATTCTGATCTTCCACAAATGAAGCTTCAGTGCAGTAATTAGTCCGTTACGCATCCCTGCTTTGCTTTGCTGTGACATTACTTCTTGTGAAAGCAAGACTGCACTACTTTCTTTTTTCTATGGAAAACACAAAATAATAATTAATGTGAAATGAGTTTTTTTGTACTTACTGCACAGAAGGAGGGACATGAGGTAGAGTAGATGAGAATTCATCCAGACAGATTGTTTTCTAATTGTGTTTTTCTCTGATTTTTAGTATATTTTAACATACTTTTGTACAGTTTAGTTTAATTTGAAAGGGCATGAATGACCATGCATTTATGAGTACCACGCACGATTAGATTGTGCTGGTGGTTTTATTCAGTTAACTCTTTTGTGGAGATTTTTAAGCAAAACACAATCTAACAAACATACAATTTTGCTTTGCTATCTTGCTGGTCTTTTTGAGGTGAAATACGACCAGGACACGTTCTTGAAACTCAAGATTCATCATCAAGGGCTGCAGAAATGTGCCGTTCACCTAAAATGAGTCAGATATGATGAAAGGAGTGAGCAAACGTGGGGCCAGATTCAAGGGAAATGTCGCGCCGCTGTTTATTGGCGCGACCCAGCAGCTGTCCGCGAGCTTTTAATTCTCTTTAATAACCATTTCAGTTCCATTAGAGGATGCATTAAGCGACTCATTTCGAGCCGTGTTTGCTGTTAAAGCCTCTGCCCATCAGTGCACTCAGGAACCAAGAAAAACACTTGGCGTGCTCACATCAACCTCTGCTTCTTTCTGTCCTCCAGATAACCAATGTGATGGTGCCCTTCATGTTTAAATATGCGGTGGACGGCCTGAACCAGATGTCGGGACACATGTTGAACCTGAGCGACGCGCCGAACACGGTGGCCACCATGGCATCAGCTGTTTTGATTGGCTGTGAGTCCTGCCCGCTCCTGTCTTGGCAGGTGTTTGGCTTTGTTTTGGGAAGCGTGCTGCATATTAAGCGCCGACTGACCTTTCCCCAAAAGTTTGTGTCAATATTGCTTTTTCAAGTTGGTGTGATGTGTTTGGTCATGCATGCATCTGCTCTGGGTGCAAACGCAGTTTGTAAGTTTGTTTCATTTGCTCATCACTTTGACAGCGTTGACCTCAAACTCCTGACTGAACTATAACACCGTGTCAGCAGCAGAGAGAGAGATTGATCAGTGGTTTCTTAATCATTGCCATCCGTGCACCAAATTTAGAAGCATTATTTTACTCTCCTGAGGTAATAGTGTTAGCACAGTGCTCATCTTATCGTGTTGGTGTTTTGTGACCATTGTTCACTTTTTAATTGTTGATTTAAAAAATAAATAAATAATTTTATCTTCCATTTTCAGTTAATTTTTAGTTTAATTAATTTTAATCTTTTACTATATGTCTTTATAGCTTTTATTTTTTTTATTTTCAGTTTATTTTAATACATCAAGTTAAACCAATTTAAACTAAGAAATGTTGCGTATGCAACTAGCTAACATAAAACATTTATTTAAACATATATATGTTTGTGTGTGTCTGTGTATGTATGTTTAAGCTATAGTTAAATATAATATAAGCCTGCTCTAAATCTTATAGTTAAACTGGCGACTGCTTTTAGGAATTTTATGTAAACATCCATTTTGCACATGAAACGAGTCATAGCAGTTTGTGCTTGGTTTTCCATCGGGTCCTGTATATAGTGATGGTTTCAGGAGGTTTTCATAATACGTCATTTAATAATACATACCCTATTATTACTGGCACAGAACAGGAATGTGTCAGAAGACCGGAAGGATGTTGTGTTTTGTGTTACAATGGTGTGTGTTTCCACAAACCTGGCCATCATCAGGTGGTTTTCATCCGTGTGTTAGAAGAGAATGGTAGCATCATTTCAACACTCGATGGCCCGAGCATTTACAGTGTCAGACTAAAACATTAAGCCGAGGTATCTGTGAACGGTACAGATGTGATATGAACATGACTTTCACTGTCATGGAGTTTGACCAGTACAGACTCATTTATTCATATAATTCATTCTAGTCTTAGTTTGCTTTTGTTGAAGATGGCAGTTTGTGCCACCCAATGGAGCCCAAGTGCATGTTTGAATAAAGATAAATGAAGATAATGACTAGTGGTAACTAAGCACTTAGTGAATTCAGTCTTCCCATAACTGCATATTTTAACGAGAGCCATTAGGTCCTGAGCACACAGACCATTAAATGCTTCTCTGCTGCTGCTGCGTGTGTGATTTGTGTGCGCTGTAAGGCACAGATTATCTGTGCAGAATTTGCTTGATTGATATTGTATTTAAGCCACTTTTCATCCTTGAGGCTGTAAATGTAATGCATTAAGAGCAGTTTTGTTTCCCACTAGCAGATAAAACCTAAATGGGAAGTTCATGTCAAATTCATTATTGACTTTTGGTATCTCAAGTCTTGCGTCATATTTTATAAATTAACTATATGGCCATTCATTGTTACTAACAACATAAGTGTGTTAAGTATGACATTGCGCCAAGGTTTTGTGAAGGAACTGCACGGTTTAATGAAAATACAATAATTAAGTCATGGAATAGTAACACATATTTTATTTGTTTACCTGCAGGTCATGTGACCGTTAACCGATGTCCGAGAACTGTGAACATGAACATACTAGCTTAAAAGTGCAGGGGTACTTCGTGTGGGTATATTAGATGAAAGAGGTTTGGATATGTAACTAAGAAATAATGTGAATTTTAACGTCTTCATTAAAAAGACATCAGTAGCTGATGCAATGCTGAGAACACTTCGTAAAATTTAAACGATTTTCCTAAATCCAGATGAAACTGGAAGACTTTGTGAATGTACACAAGCAGTAGGCTGTTTTCTAAATCAAAGGTGTTTATCAGCCAACGCTGGCAAGCTGTTTCCAACAACTGACAAACTCCTAATGAACTTTGTTTGTTCTCCAATTCTGGTTTAAGTAACTGTGTAGTTTTGTGCATTTTTTATGCAATTTTGAAGCCCCCATGATTATTTCAAAACTGATATTTCTTGTATATAGTAGCCTTAACAAAGCTCTTGTGACCTGTTGTAATGTTAATGCTAGTGTTAATGTTGTAAAGCAGCTATACAGTGAGTCAGGTCTACTCGTGGGTCAACAAGAGTTTAAGCTGGCAGATTTAATGAGCTCTAGGTGCTCTTGAGTGAAGACGAAGAAGTCTGTGTACTCTGTTGTCATGCAGTCTAATGTGTTTCCAGCCTCTGACTGTGTCAACGTTCTCTGAAGCTTGTTAACATTCATACAGACGCACAGGCAAATAATGTGCAGTGTTTGGCTCTGCACTTTTGTCATTGCCAGGAGCATGAAAGTGCTGCTGTGACTGTCTCCAATAACTCCTAATTTATTGGAAGTTGTCAACGCCGCATGCAATGACTCCCTTTGTTTCTCCAGCAGCTATGTAAATGAGGTGTAAATGAAGTTTTCTGTGCTTTTAAGGTTGTGTTGTGTTGACGGTGAAGGTGTGTGTTTTCAGACGGTGTTTCCCGCGCCGGAGCCGCTCTCTTCAATGAGCTGAGGAACGCAGTGTTTGGGAAGGTGGCTCAGAGCTCCATCAGGAGGATCGCCAAGAACGTCTTTCTCCATCTTCACACCCTGGACCTGGGCTTCCACCTGAGCAGGCAGACGGGAGCGCTGTCCAAAGCCATCGACCGTGGCACTCGAGGAATCAGCTTCGTGCTCAGCGCTCTGGTCTTTAACCTGGGGCCTACACTCTTTGAAATGATCCTGGTCAGCAGCATTTTAGTAAGTCTGAAGACCTGGCGCACATCAACTTCACTGATCTGAAGTGCAGGAGTGGGCGAGAGGGGGGTTATTAATGATGTTTTTCAAAAATGCAATACAACTCATTCATTTGAGTTTCTGTAAAGAACGAACAAGTGAAACTCCCACAGCGAATACAATGGCTTACATTTAATGAAAAGCACTTCTAGATCAGGACAGCATATCTTCTTTAACACTGTTACGTCTGAACACCACTTTTCACTAGCCGGGTTTCCATCCAAAGTTGCTAATTTAACTTACGTGCAAAATTTGATTTGAAAATTGCACAATTGCGAACAAGCAGCGTTGGAATGTTGCACTCCTGTTGCTGTTTGTTATTCTGCACGAAACTTCATGCCAGTAAATAAGAAATATTGCTGACTTGTGCATTTCCAGTGATCTCTTTATGTTCGTCCGTTATTTGACGTTGAAAAGGCAAACGTCTTTTTTTAGACGTGGAAAATCGATTTTACAATCGATTCAATGAACACTTATGTCTTAAAAATCGAAAATGATTTTTTTCACAAAAGTGACAGCCCTACTGGTTAATCAGGATTTACCATCCAATAGCACAAAGTCACATGACTTTTTCAATGCACTTGGAGGAATTTATTCGCAAAATGCATTTCCATCTCCCATTATTCGCATTAACCCTTTTTTGCACAAGTCAAAAACCTCAAGCGAGCGTAAAAACTTTTTTTGTGAAATAAAGCATTTTTATTCGAAATGCATTGTTTCCATCACTCGATTCTGATGCGATACTTTAAAATGCGCATAAAAGCAGGGTGATGGAAACCCAGCTATTGATGTAAAAGCATATCCCGCCGAGTGATTTCCTCTTTGATTCTGCGTCACGATCCGCTCTGAACAGGTGAAAGCTCGAAAGATGTAGCACGCTGATCAGTATGGCGTCATTCAGCCAGGTTTCTGTAAAAAAAAAAAACAGCAGAGTTTTTAGAAAAGCTTCTTTGTCTGGGAGAGCAGGAGTTTGTCCGTTTTGATGTGTAGAGAGTGGAGATTTGCCAGATGGATGCCAGGCAGAGCTTCACAGCTTCAGAGGGGCTCGCTTCCCCCCGTCTGTGTGTCCTAAAGCATTTGATCAACGTTCAGCAAACCTCCAAGTAATTGAAAACCGGTAGAATATTTTTTGGTATGTTCTGCCGAATGTTCAGCAGTCCATCCCTGGTAAAACTGATCATGTTTGAGGAACAAAAAACAGCGAAGTCAAAAAACAAACAAAAAAACACTAAAGCAACTGGAGAGCCAAGCACTTTGGCTTCATCTTTTTACTCTGTTGTGGCTGAAAGAGAGCGCTGGACATCCACATTTGATTCCTTCTGCACAGTCCTGCAGCAGAACTTAGAGGGATGCATAGCAGTGAATATATAGAAAACAAGTCATTCTTTATTTCCCAGGCTAATGTGAGACTCCATTAGTAAAATGATGCTCTTGAGTATAGCACATCATTAACCCTTGTGCTAGTGTATGCTGCACTTTCGTAAGAATGAACTGAAATCTCCTGAAGTCACATGATGTAACACGGTGTAAGGATTAGAGAGTCAAGGCTCTTATTTATTCACTCATAATCAATAAAGTGTCCACTTGAGATGCAGGTGAGCCCATACAGAACCCAGATTTGACCGGACACACACATCCAAAGTTCAGCTCGCATGTTCAATATGTAATCAGAGACCCTTCCCTCAGTCACGAGTGCTCACATGAGATTGTAGTACTTGACTAGTATTAATTGTGGTTTCTTTATGTGCCTAATATTCACCTCCACAGGTTGATTAATCCGAATCCTTTAGTGGTGGCAGAAACATTAACTCTAACTGCATATTTCTCCATTTGTCACACTCCATTAGCTGGTGAAATGGTGAAAACACAAGGTAAAATGATTATGAGGATGGTGCATCTCATCTCTGCAGACTCAGTCCACGTCATGTGTATGAAGACGTGTCGCTCTTTCAGTTCCTCACAGCTGTTTTGTTGTTTCTCTGCAGTATTATAAATGTGGCGGTCAGTTTGCTCTGGTCACTGTGGGGACGCTGTCGGCGTACACCGCTTTCACCATCGCTGTCACACAGTGGAGGTACAGTATGTGTCTGTCAGAGAGCAGGCGTTGTCTGTTGCATTGATCACCGCTGTGCTAATCACATCTGTGTTTCTGATCAGGACACGCTTCAGGATCCAGATGAATAAGGCTGATAATGAGGCTGGAAACGCTGCTATCGATTCTCTCCTCAATTATGAAACCGTTAAGGTGGGTCACATGATAAACTGTACTTACATTGAAACATTTGCAACATGCTTGAGTTTTGAGCTTTGTTTTCTAGCAACAAATGCTAAATTATGGAAGCCCATTTGTGCCACTGAATAAAAAAGGTCATTGTGACTTTTTCTCATTTCTGAGTTCACATTAAAGACTTTTTTCAGAATTAAATGATTCAAAATCACAGTTGTGAATTACTAAGACAGAATTGCGAAGAGAAATAAAGTAAGAAATACAAAATATAATCTTGTAATTATGACATTATAACTCTCAGAAATCTCACCATTGCAAATAAATATTTTGTTTTTCTGACTTTATTTCTCAAAATATAGAGCTTCTATCACACAATTCTGACTTTATAGATCACAATTTCAAGTCTGTCACATAATTCAGAGACAAGTTAGAATTGCAGGGAAAAAAGTCAGAAACAGGCTTTCATACTGAAGAGATGGTTTAACCAAATATTACAATTTGACAAAAAATTTAACGTTTTCACACATCGTTTAAGCATGTTTGAGATTCAGTTTGCCATAAGTGATGTGCTCTATCTAATGCTGGGTTGACATTATCAATTATCTGTTCTAAAATAGGCTCAAACTATTAAACTCTGACTGGATGCAATCGTAGTTTGAACCTAAATAAATGATGTGCACATAATTTAGTACATGAAAACATTTGATGCATTTACAAAAAAAGAAAAAACAACAACGATGCACTGTCAGCATTTGACAGTAGCTTCAAATACATTTTACCCAATGCAAAAATGCACTTTTTTCTTTTCCCTCCAGCGTTGAGCTGGAGCACGTTTGTGTTGAGCACAGATAAGTCACCATTGAGGAAAAATCTGCAAACGCTACAGTTGTGTTCATATCATGCGCTCACTGAATGTGTTCTGCACTCTCTGGAAGACTGTTATCATAAACAACAGTGCAGGAACTATGTATAACAGACTGAGAAATGTGCAGTGTCAGAAATACTTCAGATGTTTATTTATGTGTCTTATTATCTAACAGGCTGTAGTGCAACCCTCAGTCCTTCAGCTCAATCTGTTGTGCGCTCTTGTTAAGAGCAGCTTTGTTTCCTGTCTCTGGTGTCAGTGCATGAGGATTTAGTATGACTTTAAGCCCGTGTTCATGCATAAAGAGATCCACCCCCTCCAGATCAGTTACACTAGCACAAATACCCCTGTATCTGTCTGTTTCTCTCTAAACACTCACTGACAGTGCAAAACAATCCTCCAAACATTTCACTTCCTCTGATAATTGGCACAGGAGTCTTTGCTGAGTTCGATGAGCCATGATGAAATGATCAGGAGAGCTGTCTGTTATGAGTTAATAAAGGTGCTGAGATTATCATACTAATCACAAGATGCACCGTCTTTCTCAGTGGCACCATGAAATATCAGCACAGCTTTATGGCATTTACCCTGCCTTTCAAAAGTTTGGGATCAGTAAGATTTATTTATAAGAAGTCTCTTACGGTCATCAAGGCTGTATTTATTTGATTGGATATACAGAAAAAAAAAAAAAAAAAAAAAACTTGTCATCAGCGTCACATGATGTTTCAGAAATCTTTCTAATATGGCGATTTATTATCAATGTTGGAAACATTTGTGCTGCTTATTATTAGTAGTATTAGTATTTATTTTGGAACCTAAGATATTTTTTTATCAGAATTATTTGATGAACAAAAAGTTTAAAAGAGCAGCATTTATCCAAAATAAAAAAAAATGTCTTACAAAGTCTTTACTGTGACGTTTAGTAAATTTACCAGATCTTTGCTAAATAATTTGAAGAATTATAATTTATTTCCAAAAGAAAGAAAAATTGTAATGTATAATGTTGCAAAAGATACCTATCAAGAATCAACGCTGTTCTTTTTACATTTTTAAAAATCAAAGAATCCTGAAAAAAAAGTATCAGTAAAAAAAAAATAGAAAAAGCACAAATGTTTCCAAAATTGATAATAAACCAGCATTTTATAATGATTTCTGAAGGATCATAATCTCACTGATCCCAAACCTTTGAATGCTAGTGTATACACAGATTTACAGCACAGTTACACGTGTGATGTTGCTTTTATACAACATTCAGGAAAGCAAAAAGGTAGGAATTCAGTAACTTACATTTTTAGAAAAGTAACTTTGCTATTTTAGTTTATATGTAAATCAAGCTCTGCTTTTCTGTGCTACACACAGTGGTGGTGTTTTTTAAATGAATCATCTGAGTGAAAAAAAAATATGGCTAGTATTAACGTGTTGGAAAAATGTACGGTTCAATTTACAATCATATTTTTTGTCTTGTTGGCTCTGCTGCATAATTGTCACTGTCCTCCACATAACCAGCAGTGGCTGATGTTTATCGCCACGCCACCGTTTGTCACATTTCAGAGCTAATTAATTGTGGCGCTCTTGTGTTTCAGAGCCGTGCGGCTCTCTGTGCAGCTGTCTTCACTCCCATCATCCTCCCTGCTCAAGAGTCTCAGATGTTTGAGCCGCTCAGTATCATCTCTGAGCCTGTGGAGGCGTTAGGCTTTGGTTTACTCAGCTGCTGCTGTTTTGAGAGATGTGATTGTAGCTTCAATGACATCTGGATGTGTGATTGAGGCATCACCAGCATGTTCTCATGTGGCTCGTCTTCTTACACGCTTGATTTCACATCACAGAGACCTTTAACTTGTTATGAGCAGATAGACACTTGAAGTGTTTTTTGTTCAGTGGTAATATCACGCTATTTCATGTAGTTTATTGGCATATAAATGCCATTATAATAATTTATTATCATGCTTAAAGGATAGTTTCCTCCAAAATAGAGGTTTATTCACTTTAAAGTTGTTCCAACCCTGTATGAGTTGATGGTTGAGTAACAGTTGCTGGTGCACATTGGTTTCTGCAGCATGGAAAAAATACTATGGAAGGAGCAGAAACTTTTTGGTTACCAACGTTCTTCTAAATATCTTCTTTTGTGTTCAACAGAAGACAGAAACTCAAACATATTATCAGATGTGTCTTTCATATGTCTCTAAACTCATCATTGTCCATGACCTTCCTTTTAGTAGCCGTTCTGTTCTGTTTTTTCAAACAGGTTTTTTCATGTTTCTCTCTCTTTTTTTAGTACTTCAACAATGAGAAGTATGAGGCCGAGCGTTACGATAGTTTTCTGAAGGTGTACGAGTCGTCCTCTCTGAAGACCACCTCGACTCTGGCCATGCTCAACTTCGGGCAGAGCGCCATCTTCAGCGTCGGCCTCACCGCCATCATGGTGCTGGCAAGCAAAGGCATAATGGCAGGTGAAAATCAGTGATTTCTTGTAGCCTTTTTTAAATTTTCTTTCAGATTTCCAATTACAATATGCCTCAGCAACATGCAGTGCCAAGCTGATATAATTAGAGATGAGCGTGGCCAGGAAATCCAGTCCAGCCAATGAGAGCAGGTGTAAAAGTCTCAGTTGACTCAGGCAGTGATCTGTGAATGCCGTGTGTGAACAGAGGCTCAAAGTAAATGCATTCTCTTAGAGATGGACGATACATAATGTGGAGATTTTGATGATCAATTTTGAAAACAATGACATTATTACTTGATAATGGATTATGGATTAATCTAACAGTCTATCAAACATTAGAAGTAAAAGCGATGTCTTCATGTTCTGTGTCTCTGTGTGAATGAATGGCATCATTTTTGTCTTAGATTTGCATAATAAATTCAGACAAGATCAGTATTGACTCATTTTTCATCAATTTATTTTCATGAAATGGAATGGGTACAAAGGATTGTGGGTGATTGAAGGTCGCGGAGGATACATCCCATGCATCCTTCAAATTCAGCTGAATGAAGGCTGCCTCCCAAGGATCTTTTCTGATTGAGATGGCCTTCAGCGACGTTTCATGACGTGGCAGCTGAGATATGCAGCCTTCCGTTTGAGAAGCACCCATTGTATCCATTGGCGTTCTTCTTCTTCTTTCGCTCATGAGTCTATGGTAGCCCATAGAAGCGCTTGCGGGAAAGTTGTGAAATTTGGCACACTGATAGAGGACAATCTCAACATTAACCATAGCACGTTTCGAGTCTCTAACTCCAGCGCCACCACTTCTTCAAAGTTTCACTCATGTTAATGCAGGCAAAAAAGGAAAATAATTTATTCCCTCTGAATCCCTGGCTCAAGCCCAGTTTAACGAACACCGAAGGACAAAAGGGTTTGAATTTCAGGGTTTAGTTTTTTCTAAATGTATTAATTGTAAAAAAAAAAAACTACTTTTTTTCGAACTCTGCCTAGAGTTTTTGTCTGACGAATTTGACATAGCACGCAAAATTGGGTTTGAGGCAGTATCTCCGTAACGGTTTGGCATATTGAGACCAAACTTGGGCCCAATCCCAATTCTACCCCTTAGCCCTTCCCCTTTCTCGATTCTCTTTTGGTTGGAGGGGTAGGGGTAAGAGGAAGGGCCAGATAACCCTTCAAACAAAGATTTTTCGGGACCACACTTCAACCAAGGGGTATGAATTATCTCTGCAACATGGCTGCTACAGCGAACAAAAAGAAACATAAATGTAAGCTTTTTTGGCATAAATAAATATTTGAACGAAAAGTAATCATTTGTTTTATGTTACATTCAATTGTGAGTTCATATTAACGGTCATGTTATGCAAAGAAATGTTTGCAAAAAATTGCTAATATTTGCTAACGTCATATCATTACAGACTGCATGATAGTGCCACAGCATATGTCTGATCAGGGCGATAACTGCCGTAGACATTGATCGCTAAACCATTTCCTCAAATATTGCCTATTCGAGAGAGAGAGAGAGAGAGAGAGAGAGAGAAAGAAATGGAAGTTGTGTGTATTCGCGTCTGTGCGTTTATCTTTTTAGAGTGAGTTTACATAAAAACAGTGATTGTATCCTCTCGTCGCTGGAAAATATAATGTAGCGATTCAGTATTTAAACTGTATTTAATAAAACACTCTGTTTCAAGGGACAAGGGGAAGGGGTAGGTGGAGGGGTAAGGGTAGGGGAATGAGAAGGGGTATAAAATAGAATTGGGATTGGGCCTTGGTGTGTTATAACAAGCATGAACTGAGACTACCGCAGTGTTTCGGTGCTGTGCCACCTAGTGGCCAGGAGATATGAAAAATTCATATTTTTGCTTATAACTTCTGAATGATTTGGCCAAAATTCACAACTGGTCTCTTTAGATTAGGTGATGCATAATGAGTCACATGATATCCAATTTTCCCATGCCAGCCATTTTGGTCATCGGGCGTATAGTATTTTGTCGTAAAATTCCTTGGATTATGCTGAAAACATCGATACTAATTTTGGCATTATAGGCTGAACTTCCTGTCTGCCATTTTGATTAATGTTGAAAACCTGCTTTTTTGAACTCCTCCTAGACCGTTGGTCCGATTTTCACCTAATTTGACTAATCTTCAGACCAAGCTGGCAAAAAGTTATGGATTTCTTTTCGATATACGAAACCATTTTCATTTAGCCCATCAACAAATATACTGGAAAGATGCCAAACTGCATCTGAGGCTGTATCTCTAAAAAGCTTTGACACATTTATACCAAACTTTGTATGTGCTTTTGTCACCTCACATTGAACAGACCACATTATTTTGCTAGGAGCGCCACCTATTGGTCAAGAGTGATAAGTCATTCATTAAATATCAATTATGAAATTTCCAAAAATGCTAATCATTTTTGATTGCATTAGCCTATTGGAATGAAACTGGTCTCAAAATGATGTTTTATTAACAAAGTTCGGGAGAAGCACGAGCAGATAATTAACACAGGTGGAGAGCACTCAGCAATCAATGGTAAGAGGTGTATATATACAGCAGTCTCACCTCAATTCATTTGACAGTCTCGCAGCATCCCCCCACCACCCCTTCTCCACACTTCTAATCCTAAACCACTTACATAGGGTAGGGGGGAGTACTCTGGGTTCGGGCCGAACTCCGAGCTCGGAGCCCTCCCTCCGGACAGCACGCCAAATACGCATTAAATCTTACCCTCCCAATTGTATGTAAGTGTGAACTCGTGAAATACTTCTTGGGTCATGCAGACAACATAGATGCCAATTATGCTATTGTGGGCCGAACTTCCTATCCTCCATTTTGATTTATGTTGAAGACGTACTTTTTCGAACTCCTCCTTGATTGTTGGTCCGATTTTCACCAGAATCGAATCAGATGATCATCAGACAGTGCTGACAATAGCGCCGCAACAAATTTGATTATGTCTGAGACTGTATCTCTGCAAAGCTTTTTTCATATTGACACCAAACTTTGTGTGTGCCATTGTTACCTCACACAGAACACATTGCATTGATTTTTGATAATCGCGCCAATTGTTGGTCTTAAATGATAAACAATTAAATAATATTACGAGAAGTTGTGTTTATGATTTTTCTGCCATTTTGCTTCAGATCATCCTAAACTTGCTTTAATTACTCATTGTTGCAGTTGGTCTGATGCTCCATGCTTAGCTTCTCATTTTGCCTTTGGAGTGCTTGGCCCCTTAATTGCTGCTTGCAGCTATATATTTTTATTTTAAATTAATTTCATTAAATACCATTTTTGGTGATGAATTTCTGTTAAATCAAAAAACACAGAATACATTAAAAAAATGAATTTAGGGGGGGAAAATAAAATGCTGTGTGCTTTGGCTGCTTCTTCCTGCAGGCTCCATGACTGTGGGTGATCTAGTGATGGTGAACGGGCTGCTCTTCCAGCTCTCTATGCCCCTCAACTTCCTGGGCACCGTGTACAGAGAGACCCGACAGGCCCTCATCGACATGAACACGCTCTTCACTCTGCTCAGCGTCGACACCAAAATAAAGGTGCGCCAGGCCTTTCCTGCTGCAGAATTAAGCATACAAAGTTATTTTAATCTGAAAAGAAACCCTGTGAATGGCGTTGCATAATTTGCTCCAATCGTTCTGAAATGTCAGAGCTTTTAAAAAAATACGTGACGAGCTTACTTCCAGAGTTGAATATTACAAATTGAAGCATAAAAAGCCTGTCACTCGTCGTAGTATTTGTTTTAATTCTGAAAACATTTGAGTGTTTCCTGTCTTTCATAGCGTTAGAGCGGGGAGGTTGATGAATCTCATTCTTCATTTGGCTAATTTCGTATGCAGCCTGTAATTACCGTGAATAAAATCTGTCCGATTGTTCGCAGTGATCAGTAATGGTTTTCACTGCGTGACGGCACTGCCCATCAAGCCATTATTGTGAGACCCTAATTTGATTCCTCAAATGACACATCTGTGTGTAGAATCTGTTTAAAAGTGCTGAGAGCCATTGTTTTGACGATGCCATTACAATGTATTGTCTTCGAACTATGTTTGACAAAAGCCATTTTTTCATTTTCAGGACTCAAAATGTAAATTTCAGACTGCTAAATGTATCTTTTTTTCATATAACCTTTGTGTCCGAAGGAGAAAGAAATGGCCCCGCCGCTGCTCGTTACACCCCAGGAAGCCACCATCAAGTTTGAGGATGTGTATTTTGAGTACTTGGAGGGACAAAAGGTGCTTAACGGGGTTTCCTTTGAAGTGCCTGCGGGGAAAAAGGTGGCCATTGTTGGTGGCAGTGGATCTGGGTAAGTACTTCAGGAAAGATATACTTATGTTAGGTTTCTCTGAACTTGGCACAATAGGGTTCAAATTGGAGCTCCATTACTTTGAGAAATATACCAGTAAAGGCAAAAACTCTTTGGAGTGAGAACTATTAGATTGATGAGAGATTATTGCCATTTAACACTGTGGTAGGACTAGAGTCTCATCTTTTGAGGCTTGTTTGCAGCCAAAGACAAGTAAATAATCTCATTCCATTGTTTTGGTCAAGCTCAAACATGTAATTTTGTTTGTTGTAAGGTTAAGAATTTTTTTACTTTAATTTGTAGGGGGAAAGTTTATCAGCAACTGCAAACCAACATTTTAAGGCCCTGTTGTACTTTTTAAAAAATATATTCAATGCTAAAAATGACTATTGTGTCAAATCAGACAAATAATAATAAAAAAAAAATCCCTGGCTCTAATTTTTTATTTTGTCAAAAAAAAAAAATCTAACGAAAGATAAAAGGTACTGATGAAAGATGAAATATTAAATGTCATAAATGTATATCGAAGATATGGTCAACAGATTTTACTAATAGACTTAACCGTCTCTGTGTGAAAATAACATGATGCTGCCATCTTTGAGAAGTCATTTTTACCCTTCTGTAATTTGGCTCTGAATCCCAAGTGAAAATTGCCATTTTAACCCGCCTCTACAAAACAATATCTTACTCAGAAGATATACATCCATGACATTTAATTTGTTTTTTTTCTTCCTTATTTATGTATTTTCTTTCACCGGACAGAGATACTCAGCTACTCATCCGCAGTGATGCTTGTTACATTAGCACAGTGGTATCTGACTATAACATGCCATATAGCCTATGACACGCTCACGTGTTTATTATTTTAATAACTTGGGTTGAGTAAAATTTGCATATGTGGTTAAAAAAAACAGATGCCATTACACTTGTCCAGTTTCATCTGGCCCCCCTGTGCACCTCCCGAAGTGGTTTGAGCAATTGTCTTTAAATGCAAGTCTTGAAAGCATTTCTGAGGGCATTTACACCTGGTCTTTTCGTGATCAGATCGCTATCTGAAAATGCATGAAGTGACCAGGTGTAAACAAGCTCTTTGATGCACCAAAGTAGAATTTGACAGTGCTTAAAGATGGTTTGTTTTATGTTTTTAGAAAGAGCACGATTGTCCGATTGCTCTTTCGTTTCTACGAGCCCCAGCAGGGCAGCATCTTCATCGCAGGCCAGAACATACGTGACGTTAGTCTGGAGAGCTTGAGGAAAGCTGTGGGCGTCGTGCCGCAGGTGAGCTCTGCGTCTAATTCTGAGAGCCAGCAGATCTAATTATCACCTCATTAGAGGACATTTTTATTTTCTCACTTTGTTTTATTAAATATCTTATTATAAATTACCTTTGAGGTGCCATGGGAACCATTATCAGAGTTAATTTAAGGCTATGAAAATGACTTGGATAAGAATCAAACGTAAATATAATTTCAGGACGCCGTGCTTTTCCACAATACCATATTTTACAATCTGCTGTATGGTAACATCAACGCCACTTCGGAGGACGTGTACCGTGTGGCCAAACTAGCAGGGATCCACGACGCCATCCTCCGAATGCCTCACGGATACGACACGCAGGTCGGAGAGCGAGGCCTGAAGCTCTCAGGTACAAACCTCAGACAGAGCAGCTCAGTGGTTTCTTCTTGAGTGATCTAGAGCTGGTTTTCCTGTGACAGGTGGAGAAAAGCAGCGTGTGGCCATCGCACGCGCCATCCTTAAAAACCCTCCCATTTTGCTGTATGACGAGGCCACGTCTTCATTAGACTCGATCACTGAAGAGGTGAGAGCCTTGCACTCGTGTGTCAGTGAAATAGTAGATTCCTCAATAACAGGAATGAAATGGGCATGGAAACATAATTGCACAGTGCTCTCTGTCTGTAGCCGGCTATACATATTAAAACATAAGCAGGGAGTTTTAGTTTTTTTTGGAGCTGCATCATATTCACAATAACAATCTGTTGAAATGTGGCTCTCAGATCATTAAGAACAGACTGGACTTTGTTGTTGCTGTTGAAATTAAACTACTGGCGTTCGTTTTTCATCTTGAAAGGATCTGAAGTTGCTACAGAGTGCCAAAACAACCTTAGTCAATGTATGTGTCAATGCAAAGTCATTTTTGCTGTTTTAGTTTCAATAAATGGGGGAAAAAAATCTGTTTTTATAGCACATCAAACACACAAAAGATCAAGCTAAATTTGCTTGCTCAAACCGTGACACCTTTTGAAGCGTAGCTCACCCAAAAATACAAATGTGCTGTTAATTTACTCACCCTCAGGTCCCTCCAAGATGTAGGTATTTTTTCCTCCAGTAATATAACAGTAAAGAAGAGAATTAAAAAAAGCATATCAAGGAACACAGATTACCTGTGGCTTTAATACATTAATACCTGTGGCTCCTGATGATATTTTGTGGTCTTATGAAGTGAAATGATCAGTCTGAGCAAGAAACGAAACATTATTTTCATCATTTGTATCTGTAATCCAGAGCCTCAGGCAAACAGAGGAATCTGGTTATTTTCCTGGACCGGTTGTTTGGCTGCACTGGTTTGTTTACATAATCATGCAATGATGTTGTGTTTGTGCAATTGTATTTTTAAAGCAGTGAAATGTGGATATTTTAAATGTGTGAAGTTTTAAGTAAATAAACCGGTCTTCATCAGCTTATATTTTTATGTAAACAATGAGAAACCATAAAAACTAGGGAATAATTTTATATAATGTTCAGTTTTCTGCACAGACAGATCGTTTCACTTCGTAAGACCTCCGTGTATCATCAGGAGCCACTGGTGTTTATTAAGTGTTGCTTGATATGCCTTGCATATACTTGAGATTTATGGATCACTAAGTCACCACAGTTTCAGCTAAAAATCTTCTTGACTGTTAGACTGAAGAAAAAAAGTGTCTGCTAGTTTGATTCCTGCATTCACATTTTAAAGTGTTTTTTAAATTGTTTAAGTGCAGGAATGGAAATAACTTGTTATTCAGCTGCAACAGAATGCTTGGCAAAAACGATTTAGAATAAATGTTTGACATCTAAATGTTGTACGTGACGCCCCTTAATGAAACCGGTTTGGTCCTCTTTAATTAAGCTATGAATTACATTCTCTATCCAAGAGGCAAGAGTTTTAGCATAACTTTTAGATTGCATTGGATGAGAGATACTGGTCTGTAGTTGGAGCAATCTAACGGATTTTACCCTTTTTAAGAAGCAGTGATATCAAAGATGTTTTTTGGTTTCTGTGAAATGTACCATGCTCAATTGCGAAATTAAATGAGTCAAGCATGAGAGTCCCAAACTAACAGATCTTTAAAGATTGAATTTCTGCTCAAAGCTGCTGGTTTTCCCCTGTTGCTTCGAGAACACATTTGATATTTACACTACGCTTTTTCATTTCAGGAGGCTTTATGCCTTATTAAAGTCGAGGAAGTGTTAGCTCGGTTGGCTTTCGACGATGTTTTAATGTATCTTATTGTCAGAAGGTCTTCATATAAATCCTGTCAATCATATCAGAGCTTGTTATTGCAGGGAAATGTTTCTGTCATGAGGCAGACGACTTCTTAACGAAACATCACCAAAGCTTTTCAGCCTTGCAGAGTCATTCAGAGGAGGAAGGATAAAAGAGAAACAACACTTTTCAAACGCATGCCTCATTTTCTTTCCAGAATATTCTGACTTCCATGAAGGAGATGGTGAGGGACAGAACATCTGTCTTTATTGCACACCGGCTGTCCACTATTGTGGATGCAGATGAGATTATTGTACTAAACCAGGTAAGCTCGCCTGAAGCCTGTGAATGTGTGTGACACAAGTCAAATCATGTTTATTAGCAAGCCAATGCATCATTTTCATCTTCTCTTAAGATCACCTCAAACACCAAATACCACAACTGTAAAGACTCATGTCAGCATTTTCCAATGCATTCAATTCTGAAGCTGTAGTGTTACTCCCAGGGCAAAGGTCAAGCTATTTTGAACTTTGACCCCAGTGGTTTCTGACCTTTTGAGAGCCAGCCAATGACTACTGATGAATTTATAATGATCACTTCAATGGCGGGTTACATAACAAGGAGCTAGAGCTCTGGAAAAATTACATTTATGTATTGCAAAATTAAAAAATACATGATTTTGAATTACTTCATTTTCAAAGAGTTTGTGGAGTGATTGTGTTGATCAGTGCTTTTGCATAGACATTTATATATACATATTTTAGGACTATAAGATTTGGGGA
The DNA here is from genome assembly GCF_003368295.1 of Carassius auratus. Lineage (NCBI taxonomy): Eukaryota > Metazoa > Chordata > Actinopteri > Cypriniformes > Cyprinidae > Carassius > Carassius auratus. The sequence goes on from NC_039256.1 coordinate 8,638,608, forward strand.
AGAAACCCAATATTTGGTGTTCATACTTGGGTTTACATTTTACAACCAACTCAAATCTCAACATCAAGCTTTTATTTTGATGGGATGCTGATTAATAAAAATATGCACTTCATGATGTCACTTTTATTTTGTGCAACCCTGCAGTAAGTCCTTATTATTTACTTTACAGTGTGCATGTTAAAATGATAATAAAGGCGTATAAATATTCACTTGTGGTTTGTTTGTGTGTGTGCAGTCCTCAGTGAGGAGAACACGATGTATGTTCCTCTGATATGTCAATACGTGGGCAGTGGTGGAAGTCAGAATGCATTGATTCCTCCATATATTAGGGCTATAGAGTTTTACTTGAGTACTAGTTTTATGGTTGACATGACGTTGCAGCTGAGACAATGCGAGCGAGAAACAAAAGCTGGCATATCTCCGTTGATTGAGAGATTCATACCGTTTGTGTTGTCATGAACGTTGCAAAGCAGCATTCATGTGCCACTCACTTATTGTGTCTGTCAGCCTGTGGGCGACTTTGACTTTGGGTGGTTTGCGAGAATCCGGGTACACTTTATATGTCAGGTTATTATAGAATGACAGTGACGTGTGTTCTTGGCCTAATGTGAGTCATGTGAACGAGACCTATAGGGAAACATCAGCCTTCTTCCCTCATAGTGTTCGGCCCTGAGTCAGAGTGTGGTCATGGTAAGTGTGATCCGTTTAGTTTGAGATGTGTGTGTGGTGTTTATAAGATGGGGAAAAGCATTCATTTGAAGGTCTCTTGTGTTTCTGTGATTGCAAAGATGAAGAAAGCTCTCTCGCTGCTGTCCTTGTGTATTGTTCTGCTCTTGAGATCCAGTCTGTTGGTAAAAAGGAGCTTGCGAAACGATGCCTGTATCCTCCAAAGGTGCCCTTGAAATGGGTGTGGAGTTTGTCTCTTTTGGATCAACATCAATGCATTCATGGGAAAAAGGACCACCACACAGAGTTTGTTGCTCCAAGTCTCATAACAGTTTTACTGTACGCTAGTGACTGCTCATATGTAATCAGATTCCTAAAACCAAGTAAAAAGCTGCACCTGAATCTAAGTCCATACCAGGATTTCAGTGCCTGTATTATAAGAGAAATAAAAAGTCATATATTTTGAGCACTTTTGAATTACATACATTTTTCTAATTATTATCCTGCCATGACAGCTCTTGGTATAGATTGTAAAATCTTTATTTCGTCCTGGTTAAAGGTAAATAGCAATCATTTGATTCTTATTGGCTGGGAACATTAAATTAAATGAATCAATTAGAACGAGAGTATAGTTTCATGGCTAAGCTATTAATTTAAAGATTATATTGTTGTTTTGTTTTTGTTTTTTTTTGGACAAAATGCACAGAAGTTGATAATTAATTTAATGAACAAAACCTTAAAGACATAGTAACCCGTGATGAACAGTACATTAATTAAAAAAATATTTAAAATAGAAAATCTGAATCTGTGCAATCAGGTAAAAAGTAACAGTTGTTACAATTGTGTGCGTTTGAAAACACCATCTAATTACAGCTTTAACACTAGCAGACAAGATTCACTAGCCAACTCGGCAAAGACACATTCAACGCAGATTTAAAAACATGGTCAACATTTGCTTTAAACTGAAAAATAAAATGTTGTGTTTAATGTATTTGTGTTGATGTTGAAATGGATTTTAAAACATATGGTATCGAAAAAAGTATCGTTAGGAACCGGTATCGAAACTGAGGTATCGAAATTGGCACCGGATCGAAAGATTTTGAACAATACCCAGCCCTACTAGCCAACTCGGCAAAGACACTTCCAATGCAGATTTAAAATCATGGTCACAACATTTGCATTAAACTGTCTTTATGCCACTGTTACTGCCTGAAGGCTGTTTTCCCCTCTGTGTTAACTGCTGTATTTCTTCAGTCTGTAGTAGACACATGCTTCAGAGGCGAGCGAGTGAGAGCAGAGGGCAGCGTGTGGGGCTGGGCCCTTACATCTTGAGCTCATTAACAGTGGAAATACCTTTTGCCCAGCGCTCAGCGACACCTTTGTTTGTCTCCCATGTGTGGAGACCTTTTCAATCTGGATGCGTGTGGGGGGTGGAGCACGTGATGCAGCTGCAGCCGGGAAAAACACCAACCAACATCATACTCTCAGATCCAAGAAACCGAAGCAAATGTTGTGGTGTATTAAAAATGGGTCGTAATTACAGCGATCCGAGCTGTCAGTGACACAGCTGCTAAAAATACTAGCAGGGTTTGAGTCTTGCTTTGGCAAAAGTGGCGTCGTAATTGATGCAAGTATCTAGCAAACAGCCGGGAGACATGGTTGACTTGTCATTTCATACTTGGCTTTGTTGCTGGCAGTCTTTTAAGAGGCAGTGCTGCATGCACGCCCACACCGCCGCATCCCCGCTCCGAGTCTCAGCTCTCTTTAGACCTTTCTCAAACATTGTCTCTCTGTCAGTGCCCCGGCATGGCCCTGCATCTCTTGTTTTGCCCAGTTCTTCCTATTTGGATGCGGCTGCACAGTCGTTCTGACTGCAGGAGGCTTTATGCGACTGAATATCAAGGCATCAATCAAAGAAACCAGGTTTAATGCTGAATAACAGCCTCTGGACTCCTGAAACACTCCCAAGGCAGAGTGTGCATTTTTCATTTATAGTGTGGCACAGATTATTTTATTGCATTGCATTCAATACAAGCTTCAAACTTGAGGAAAAAGAGAAAAACTTTCGGAAAAAGAGAAAAAAACAGATCAGGTTTGATTTTGTGCTTTTCTTCTCCGTAGCAAGCATTTTAAAGAGATAGTTCACCCAAAAATGAAAATTCTGTCATTAATTACTCTGTAAGATCTTCGATCATCTTCATAGTTTATGTGGTTCAACCGTAATTTTATGAAGCTCGTTACTCAAATCTGATTTATTACTCATTACTAATTACTCCTTTCAAAAGTAATTTTATTGTTTTCTGGCTACAGTCACTACTAGTTGCATTACTTTTCCTTCATGCACCTCAGAAAATTTAATTGCCTATATAGGAATTTCACTAGAGATGTATAACCAGACTACTAAAAGGATGATGCTCTACTAAAAGGAACAGGCTGATATTTAAATGGTTAATTCACCCAAAAATAAATTACTCACCCTCGTGTCGTTCCAATCCTATAAGGCCTTTTTTTTTATCTTCAGAACGCAAATTAGGATTTTTTTTTGTGGAATCCTGGAGCTTTCATAGACAGCAAGGATATTATCACCATCAAGGCTTAAGAAACCAGGACATCCATTAAATATTCAATCTGACATCAGCGGCTCAACTGTAAGTTTGCAAAACCACGACAATAGTTTTTGTGCCTCAAGAAAACAAAAATAACACAATTTATTCAGCAGTATCTCTCCCTGTAATGAGAGTTGTTTACGTTCAGCAGGCATGCGCTTCGTCTTTAACATGAACAACAATGATTATGTTCTGGGATATTCTCTTAAATGGTAGAAGACGCTAACTCTGAGAGAATAATTGCTGAATAAATGATTGTTGTTTTCTTTGCACATAAAACATATAAGCCTGTTCACATTATTGAATAATAAACAAGGTCAGTGCAACTTCTCACAGTTCTGACTTTGTTCTCAGAATTGCGGGATATAAACTCGCAATTGCGAGGAAAAAAAGTCAGTTGTGGGTTTTTATCTAGCAGTTGTTACTTTATATCTCGTAATTCTGAGACACAAAAATTGTGAATTGCGAGATAAAAAAAGTCGCAATAACTCCTTTTTTTATGTTTAGTTTTTTTCGTGGCAGAAACGGGCTTCCGCACAAAAAGTATTCTCTTAGCTTCGCAAAATTACGGTTGAACCCCTAATGTAACATGAACAATTTTGGGGACGTCTGAGCCTTGACCCTGGTAGTATCCTTGCGGTCTATGAAGGGTCAGAAATGCTCTCGGATTTCATAAAAAAAAAATCTTAAACTGTGTTCCGAAGATGAACGGATGTCTTACATGTTTGGAAGGTACAGTTTTGTGTGAGCTGTCCCTTTAAGCGGCGTCAGATCCACTTGTTGCTGATGTAGCTGTGAGGTGATTGACAGCGTGGTCTCTCTCGCAGGGGAAGGTGGTGGAGCGCGGCAGTCATCAGGCTCTGCTGGAGACACCGGGCAGTCTGTACGCAGACCTGTGGAGCACACAGAACAGCAGAAACACCAGCGCCACGGGCGGGCCCGAGCCTGTCCCCGAGCGCCGGTCGCAGAGAGACGAGGAGCGCAAGAAGCTGCAGGACGAGATCCTTAACAGCGTGAAGGGCTGCGGGAACTGCTCCTGCTGAGCCCTGCTCCTCCTCTTCTGGACGGGGGTCACGTGTTTCCTCCTCCGTGATTCTTCTGTAACCTCAAAGGCCTTTATTTTCACATGCTGATTTAAACCCGTTTTAATAGATCTGTCCATCTGGAAATCTTGAGTCGTTTTTAATATTCACATGTAGGGATGCACGATATTGGATTTTGGCCGATATTCGATATGCCGATATTTTCAAAATAATTTTGGCCGATGCCGATACCGATATCGATATATATACAAATATATACTGATATATTTAAACTTTAATTTTACTGAAGAGAAATCCATGTATCTCTTCTGTACTGATTCTACCATAAATGTATTATTTTACAAATGTAGACTGACATTCACATCTGAAAAACAGGTCAATTATTTCACTTGGAGAATATCGGTTTGGCTCATCGGCAGAAATATTCATATCGGCCGATACCGATAATGGTCATTTTGAGCTTTTATCGGCCGATACCGATATTGTGCCGATATTATCGTGCATCCCTATTCACATGTACATATTACTAATGCAATATTTTTGAGAAGTACATTGTATAGAGTGTCTTTTGAATTGTGTTGGATATGTCTGGACCATTTTGGAGATATTTTCTGTGAACACTGGCACCTTTGGCGTCTCATCAACATTAATTTATATCTAATCTGAATGAGGTGTCTTTGAACAACTTGTATTAAATAAAACTGCCTTCTTTGTGTGTCCGAGAGCATGCTTCTTTCAGCCGATCATATTGTGATGTTCAGGTCTTCCCATGTTCCAGATGCTGAATCTATAGAGGCGTATCTGAATAATGTTCATCAGTGAGAGAGAGATGAACGAGGGCTGTGGGGTCAATGACACGACTCCGGAAGAATAATACACTAAAATGCATTTCATATATAAAATAACTTGAATGCATCTCTGCTATAATGAATCTTTTACGAAAAATATGTTGCTGTATTTATATATTTTATTGTATTTTTTTGTAAAAGAAGAGTCAAGGTGGTGTTAATTGTATAAAAGAAAAACGTGTTTCTGTCATTATGTATTTAATTGATTTGGTTTACAAATAAAACTATATTAAAGAAATAGATTTAGCCAGTAATGGAAAGTTGTCATTTGGGATTTCTGTATTTGAAAATGAATAATGTTTAAATGCACACGTATTCAAAGTGCATGAAAAACGTTTCATTTGGTTTGCCTGACAACTTTTATTGTCTTGACATCTTCACGATTAGAAATAATTGTGTTTTTAAGCCGGAGTATCTTCGTGGCAGTTTATTAGTCCTGATGAATCTCTATCATCTCGGTTAATGATTGATTGTGCTAATATGAGCTGAATAATATGACAGCAGATGTTGTGCGTTTAATCAAAGTGACCTGCTGGAATCCATATGTTTACTGAGCAAAGATGCACTCGCTCCATGAACGAGAGAGAAAAACACAGCACTTCGTATAGAGAGAGCTTTGTGACTTGATAAACAGCAGATATAAATAGCATTCTTAAGTGCATGCAAACATTGGCAAGGGTTCTTGGAAATGATCACGTACAATATATTGTAATTACAGGCCGTGTTTTGTAGTCTGTGTCATCTGATTTGAGTTAATTATTGAAAATGTAGCTCTTTCTAAAATGCACAACGTCACATGAGCTGAACTCTGGAGCCGGTCGCTCTGGTACATTCACTTGTTCTTCACAAATGGAATCTGCAGGTTCTCTATTGTGGCGTATAAAAGCCCGTCGAGGCCCCCCTCTCAGCTTTTGTGCGAGCCACACAAATAGCATCCTGCTTTACGTCTGTTCAAGCTGTTCTCATGAATGTCCTCAGCTCAGATCACGTCCTGCATCTGAGAAACCCGGCAACTTACACCCAACCTGCAGCACAAGACAAACGAAATGCATATTCAGATTTAGATCACATGTCCTTGGCAAATTTCTGCATTAGCGACTGAGATTTTCTGACATTCTGGGAACGCCTGAGTGTGTTCTTTGAGTTCCACTTAGACGTCTTCGCCTGGGCGAGCTTTTATGCTGTTTGAAAGGAAATAAGAGGCTCTCAGCATCTACAAGTGCCTTAACCAGAGCGGCCTTCCTCCAATCCTGCTGCACTCAGCTGGGGTTCACGGGACGTGACCAAGGCTAAAACTAATGTGCTTCAAAAACAAGAAAAATGCTCTGCTTGTCGATTCCCGTCGCACGGGGCATTGCAGAAGGCTGCTTTAGAGGATATTGTTGCTTATTATAATCAGCTGCTATTCATAGATCCAGCTGTATTTTATATATGCGTGATATTTCCTGATACTTTAGCCATGCAATAGCAGGAGTATTCTTGAAATAGTTTTCAAACACACAAAACGGAAAGCATTGTAGTACTCAAACCAACATGAATTAAAAACTGGTGCTTTCTGGCAGCCATTGACTTTCATAGCATGGAAAAAACACACTATGGGAGAATTGTAAGTGGCTATCAGCAACTTGTTAGAGGCTTATTCCTTAAAATCTCTTCATTTATGTTCGGCAGAAGAGCAGAACTCACACAGGCTTGGAACAACATGACGGTCAGGAAATTATTGAGAACACAATTTCATTATTTACACAATAGCAATAAACGATTCTGAATTTATAGATCCTTCTGATTCTTCTTTTTCATCGTTTAAATTATTTTTCTAAAATAGTCTACAGCTTATATGCATTCAGAAAGTCTTCCAGTTTTGTGGACACAGAGATCGGTCACTAACATTGAGAGCCAATCAGCATTTGACCACTGGATTTGCAAAAATAATTTCAATTTTAAGAACTATTTTCTCAATATTTCAACACTGCATGAATTACTGATGAACAGATGAATTCATTTTTATTAGAAGTTCTTTTTTTTTTTTTTTAACCCCAGTTTTGGAAACCTTGATTAATGTAATGTTTAATGCACTTAATGCTGTTAATAACAACGAATTGAATATATTTTTATTTTATTCATATTTTTATATCACTATGGCACAAGAGTGTGCTATTAAAAACGATTTATGTCAAAAGTAATGTAAAATTAGTCCGATTGTATAAACTATAAATGTGTCCCTGCAGCACAGAAGCAGCCATCAGTTGCACCGGTACTGTATATGTGTAGCAATAGCAATACATTGTATGGGTCAAAATTATCCATTTTTCTTTTATGCCAAAAATCATTAGGATATTAAGTAAAGATCATGTTCCATGAAAGTAATTTGCTAATGTCATACCGTAAATATATCAAAACGTAATTTTTTAATAAGTAATTAGCATTGCTAAGAACTTCATTTGGACAAACTGAAAGGCGATTTTCTCCATTTTATTAATTTTTTTATTTTTATTTTTCACCCTCAGATCCCAGATATTCAAATAGTTGTATCTCAGCCAAACTGGTAATATCCTAATAAACAATGCATAAATGGAAAGATTATTTATTGAACTAATGTATTAATCTCTTTATTTATTTATTTATTGACCCTTATAATTTTGTGGTTAAGGATCACATGTGTTATGTAATTACGTTACTAATTTAAATTAGTAAAAAAAAAAAATTGTCATGCAATCTCAAATCAGTAACGAATACAAATATGCCCAGCACTGCAAACACTCATATCCGGTCAGATGATGAGCAATTTTCCTACTTTAGAAATACGAGCCAGTAAAATCACAGTGTGTATACTGTGCATGGTTAGATTTGGTTTTGGTGGAGTGGAAAAGGAAACTTTTTGGCCTTTTCACCTGTAGCACCTCCCCCTCACGCACACGTCACCGAGGGCGCGCGCACTCTCACTCTCACGAGCCGAGCGCGCAACGAGACTGCGCCCATCACAGCGCGGAACAATGGCAGCATCCAGCTCCTGACTCACAGATGGAGACGTGCTGGAGCAGATGAGAGCGCTTCAGAGGAGATTTGATCACACGCTCCTGCTGTCATCAGGGATGGAGCGATAGAGGCGCGCGGTTCTCCATCACTGACGGGAGGCGCGTCCACCTGCTCTCTGACGCAGGCCCGGGATGCGCGAGAAAACATGCACAAGTGCCTCTGATCACGGAAATTATTTCCACATACGAACTCTTTTGTGGCGTTAAAAGCTCTCGGCATTTAGAAATAGGCACTGATCTGGCAGCGTAAGGAACGGGTAAGTCATCTGGCGTGCCTTTCTGCATGAGATACGGATGAAAACGCATCACTTTATCAATATGCATGCACCGCATGACTCTTGCAACACAGTGCGCGCTGGTATAATGAGATATGATGAGGAGGAGGTGTTCGTAGTGTGTGTAGTAATGTTACTTTGGGCTCATGAAACCCTGCTCACTTCTGACACTTGGCTGAAAACCAAGCGTTTTTTGGGCATGTTTCTTAAATCCTATGTAGAAAGCGTGTTTTGGCACCATAGTCTCATTGGAACATCATGATCTCAAAAACTGCTCATATAAATGCTTTTGGTCACAATGATATCAAAAAAACTAGCGAGCAGCCTTTCTTGACATCTATTTGGGCATCTGGTTTCCTACCTAGAGGGCATTTTTGGGAGCCTTATTTAAAATCATAAAGTGTTGGCTCCTTAGCGTTTTTTTTGGGATGGACTCTTTGAGTGGACTGCTTGGTTAGATATCATATTTGGATATCATATTCATGGCTCAATACTGTAGTGAGCTGCAAACCCAGACAGCATTTCTGGCCATCAAAGGCACAGTCTTGTACATGCCCAAAGATGCTGTCAGGGTAAGTGTTCTTCTTCTAAAATACTTTTGCCGGCTTGTGCCAAAACGTACTAAAATGCATTATGCACAAATCCTTTGTGATTCATATTTGGTGAGAGTACAGAAATGCAGCATTTGTCTTATCAACCTCAAGTTCTTTAGGATTCATTAACAATTTTGTGTCTGAGTATTACATCATTTGTGGACTTGATGGTCTCAGAGCCTTGCGGTGACTCCTGACCATCGCTGAGCGTCCAGGTTTGGTTTGAGACGGCCGGGTCAGGACGTGTCAAAGACACTTGCTCCAGGATGCATTTTAGGACTGAAATCTATTAGTGTTAGTGCAGATCTGATCATCTGTGACGACTGTTTGTTTATAGTCTTATAAAAGAACTGAATCTGTTGGCAGTTTTGAGCTCTCTGTCAGCCCAATCTGTGCCGCTCACTCACTGAGTCACAAGTCTATCAATGGGCTAGTGTTTCTCTTTCCTTCTTTTCTCCAGCGTTTAGTCATAACGTCTGCTGGTTTTCTTCTCTATGGTCCTCACAACAATGCCCTCAGAGATGATGGCTATGAGGATGAATGTTTTTTGAGGGGACCAGATGGCATCATGAAGTATTTGAACCTGGAGCCAAAGCGAGATTCATGATTTATTTGCCTGAGAAAGAAATTTGTTAAAGTGTAATAATAGAAGGTCTCGGCTGGAATGCATCCGTTTTTCTTTTTTTTTTCTCTCCGCATGATGTGTTAAATTCCACGACATTCCAGTTGTGGCTTCTGAATTCTGATTCATCCTTCACTATGCAGCATTCCTTTAATTTCTCTCATTATTTCCATTGTTTGTTTGTTTGTTTGTGTTCATGCATCTCTTTATGAAACGCTCACTTTTATTGATTCGAGTTGAAATCCAAGCGTTCTCGCTGTTGTTGTGAGTGTATTGTTTTGTGCGTTTAATTAAAAGGACCTCGGCCTCAGGGATTTCTGAAAGCTACTTTTCTACTAAGCTACTGCAGCAGCACAAATCCCTTGTTAGTCACATTACAACAACAGTTTTGCTAAGTGATTATGTAGCTAGAACCTATCTAGATGAGTCAGAAACCAAGTATGTGTTAATTAGTGAGATCAAAGCTGATTAATTGGTTGTAATTTGATCATTTTGAGATTATCAATATTAATAAATCGTATATGAGGCCACTGAACCAACTTTATGTCAGTTCCTAAAACTACCAGTAAGCTCACATGCTATCGCAATATCTGCTTCAAATTAATTTTGGCATAAATACTGTGCAAAATGCATGCACATTTAAATGCGGTCTTTTATATTAGCTATTATTGATCAAGTCAAGTCACCTTTATTTATATAACACTTTTTACAACGCAGATTGTGTCAATGCAGCTTTACAGTATTAAACCGTAAAATAGTGTGCAAAACCAGCAGTTTAAGTCTAGGTTGCAACAAACAATGATTTGGTCTGAAATCAATTGCTCTATAGTTATTAAAATCATCCATTGGCCATTAGAAAACCCAAATAGTCCCATCAATCATTTAAACCATATACTACCATCATCCACACTACGTTTCTGACGTGTCACATCCTACCACTGGTTCATGACGTGTTTAATTTTTCGACAGCTGTGATTTTGTGTGTTTGAGACATATATATGGGACCGTGGATAAGCTCAGTGAGACAGGCTGCTGCGCTGTAATTAAACAGCGAGGTGAGGTCCATGGGAGATTGTTCAGCTTCTTGATTGCTTTTCATGGCCGGAGGGGGAGAGAGCTCAGGCTTCTCCTCAGGGACTGAGACACATCTTCCTTTCATGCTTTTACAGACTTCCTGTGATCTCCACACACTGATCGCTGCAGCTGTCTGCTCACCTGAGGCTGAAGTTCATGAGCCAGTCCAGCGTTTCTGCTCTCCTGTCAATGAAATCACACATGAAATACAAAAAAATGTATTCCCATTGATTTTGACATCACCCTCTGAGATAATAGCAATTCCTCTAGAATAGTGTTTGGTGTTAGCTGTGCTTTTGTCGTGGTGTTGCAGTGTATGTGAACGCTTCAGTAGAGATGCCTAATTGGACAGGATTTGGGGTCATCATGGTCTGAAAACATAGTGAACCGTCTAGACGGCATGTTTGGGCATTGTGGTTTTAAAACCTTGCAAGCTGCCAAACTAGCATGGCATTTAAATCATTGATTTACCGCTGTTTACTGTACCAGCTTTACTGAGAAGATGCACATTAAATATTGCATGCGATTTATCGTGCAGCCCTACTACCGAGATTGTATTTTTGGTATTGTAGACTCAAAACTTAAGCTGCCATCACAGAAAAGTAACACATAGTCAGATCCTCTAGTGTGCTGCTAACCTAGATCACATTTTTGTGCATGATGGTTTTATGGCATATTGGTCTCAAAACATGGTCTCAAGCTGTCTGCCCAGACCACATTTGAACCTGGGTGTGTTTGGAGAAGTGCTCCCATGTTGTCCTCTAGACGTTTTTAGCAATGTTTTAATTGTATTTGTGGTGCTGTTACATTGTAAAGAAACCCTTCAGGAAAGCTGTATACTTCCACTTTAATTTTTTCCCTCATTCTTGGCACACAGTAAAGTGCTCGTCTTTGTTTCCCTCATCACATTTAAAAGCATATTAAAATGCCATGTGCATGGAACACACTGTACCTGGTTTAACTACACTATAATGTACAGAACACGCTCGTCTTTCTGTCTGATGTGATAATTTAATGTGGTAGTACACATCTGAATAAGCAGAGCTGTTCGGCTCAAGTAGCTCTCGATGGAGCTGTTTTTTTTTCCCAGTGTGAATGGTGTGGTGGTTTTACGCTACATGTAAATTGCTGGGCTGTAGTGGCTGTGGTCAAGAGCTCTTTGATGAAATCATATTCCAGCCATGTGCGACTCGGAGAGTTGTCAACAGTGTGCTGGTTCACATAGAGATGACTGCAGGTGCAATGCAACACTTTATTTCATCAAAACAGGAGGCAAAATCATGACTGTCTAAAAGTGAAGTCTTCTCCACATGAAATATCATTGTAATTGCATTTTGTGTAAGCGATGAAAACAAAAATAATGGCTTTATTCAACAATTCCTTTGTCAATAGTCTCCTCTGTGTCTCTCCATAACCCTGTATGCTGCGTATGCTCTTCTGTATCAGCCACGCCACAAAGATGTGCTTTTTCTACGTGTATTTAGCTTTGATTTGAAAGAAAACAGTGCATCCTTTTGGTGCAGCTGGTGAATAAAGTTGTTATTTTTGTTTTCTTTGCTTACAAAAAAGTCATAATATAATGTTATGGTTGTAACACTGATGGCAGATAAACTATTCTGACAATGCTTTTCATAATTTTCGGGACCTTGACACTGTTATTTATTTGGCAGTCTCAAGCCTCCCGGGTTAAGTCCAAAATATCTTAAATTGTGTTCTGAAGATAAAGCTTTTATGGGTTTGGAACGACATGGGGGTAAGTGATTAATGACAACATTTTCATTTTTGGATGGAGTAACCTTTTTTTATATATATATATATATATATATATATATATATATATATATATATATATATATATTTATTTTATTTTATTTTTTAGTTTTTTTTTATTAAGAAAAACATCTCAAGCACAGTACAAGGGATGGAGTAACCCTTTGTCGTATAAAAATTAGGACATGGTTAAGTTTTGAACATGCATTTTAATGCCACTCACTGGACATTTAACTTTGAAACTGTGGTGAAATGCGCACAAAGCAACGTAATATCTTATCGACACAACAGATGTTTTCCAGAGAGCCTGGGTTGGAATAGATATGCACTGTTATGGACTATAGCTGTGGTAAAAAATCATTTACAGAAACAGAATACAAATCTCTTTATATATTAGAATGAGTGTTGAATGTCGACATAATACATGCATAATATATAGAGGCTTCTCAGAAGGCACTCCTGCTTTATCTTTAATTGCGTTTTCATTACCCAGCCCCCCATCATCAGCGTCCTGCAGTGACACTAGAGTCTTTGTGTCTCTCAGCTCTTACGCCGTCGACTCTGGTTTCAGGATCTGCCACTGGAGCGCAGGAGGGGCTCAGAGAGGACGTCTTTAGACACCACCAAATGAGCTGAAAAAATGAGTCACAATGTTTCATTCTCGTCTCTTTCATCCAGTTTTTCAAAGGAGGGTATGATGGTGTAATGTTTAAAGATCTGGGCTGTTAACTCAGGGTTGCTAGGATCAGGCCTCGGTAGGGTCAATTTATGAAGCTCAGAAGTTAGATTTCATATGTCATTAGGTGTCAAGTAAAAAGAATAAATGGGAAATACGGTTTACTTGGATAGATTTTCAATACATTTAAAAGCATGCTCAGTGGAAAGCCAAAAACCATCAAAATGTTTACTCATAACAGCATACATATCAGAAGGCTGTCATGTTGCTGCACTATCAAAGGACAATCCTATCGTGACTGTTTTTGTTTTTAGTTTTTTGTTTGTTGCAACCAGAATTATTACATACACGCTTACAAAAAAAGGTACAAAAGCTGTGTTACCCTTTCGAAAGGTACTCATTTGTACTTAATCCTAACATATAGAGTAAGTTCATGTAGTGAATTAATATTTCTCAGTACTTGCATAATTACACTGTAAGATGGACACAAAGTGCAACCGAATATTGTATATTCTTGGTGCAGCTTAATTACAGTATTGAGTATACAGTATTATATTGAGCAGCAGTAGGAAAGCATTTTAGTGTGTTTAAAGTGCTGTGGTTGTCAGATGATACGCTTTACACTAGTGATGGGAAGTTCGGATCATTTTACCAAACCTTTGAGTCTCGTTCAGCAAAATGAACGAATAATTTTTCGAATCATATCGTTAATTTACGTAGTTTTATAAAAATATGATTAAAATGTTTTACTTCCCTAACATCATGTCTACTTGTACTTACACAAACGTTGATCAAACTACATACAATACAAAACTACAATGCTGTAATAAACGGAAAAGATTACCTGGGTCTTCAGTCTGTGATCAGCCAACCCGATCTCACGGCAATTCGTACATTTTTCACAAGGTGGCTTATTCGTACGTATTCGTACGACCACACTTGTACAAATTCATACGATTGTTGCCAAATCGTACGTATTTTGCGAGTTGCACAATTCGTATGAATTTGTACGAATGACCTACACCTAACCCCGCCCCTAAACCTAACCGTCACTGGGGTTTAGACAAATCGTATAAAATCGTACGAATAAGCCACCTCGTAAAATACGTCCGAATTGGCCGTGAGATAGCGTTGGATCAGCTCATCTCACCTCTTCTCTGAAAAGTCTTCAGGTTTGAGTCGTTTCTTCATCACGTGACAGACCATAAGCTTTAACCAAACACTGTATAAAAGGCTTTAACATATTGTTCATTTTTTTGTCAGTGACGTGACCGCATTGGATAGAGAAATTTATTTACAAGCTTCCTTACAAACGGGTGCATAGTCATTATTATTATCATCATCATTATAATTATTATTTACTCTTACAGTTACTGTGTTTCTGGTCTCAAATTGTAGCTTTTTATGTGAATTTCTGTCATGATGGTTATTTTCCATATACTGAGTGTTGTAACAAAGGTAATAAAGAGTTGGTTATTATTATTATTAAGTCTCTTTCCGACTCAGACTGCATGGGTCACTTGATGAACAAATGACTCGGAAAAACCAGAAGACTCGTGACATGAACTAATCAATTCTCTTTCCGACTCGGACTGCATTGACTGAAACAGGTGAACTACTAGACTAAATCCAGTACAGAACAAATCACTTCCCGAGACGACTCCCGAGTCACATTAAAGATTCGTTCAAAATGAATGAATCGTTCAAGAACGACCCATGACTACTTTGAACTCCTTTATTCTCAGAGAGGCTGGCAGTGTCATGTTTTGAAGTCCTTTGACTCAAATGATTTCTGTAGTTTGGAGATTTCTAAAGGATGTTTGGATTTCTGTGAGGTTGAGGCCTGTGTCCTTTTAAACACATGCATAGTATTACACTTTTATCACAGCTGCCAGCGCCAGTCGCACTGAGACAAGTTCTTACTGTCTGTGAAACTGTACACATAAGGAAGTCTTACACATAGACAGTGATAAGTGAAGCTCAAGAATTGTATTGCATTATTTAGCATTTTTCACATCACAAACAGTCACTCACAGTTTCTTATTTGAATTGAGCCACTCCACAAACAGTATTGATTTGCTTCCTTATATTTGCTGGTTTAATGTAAAGAATATTCACATGTCCCAGGAAGTTCTGGAGAAAACAGTGCATTGATTTCCGACTCTGATTGCAGCATATATCGTCATATCTCCTCGTCCTCTCCTGTAAAGTGCAGGCAGCGAGGCTTTCACCTGTTTGCAGACTCACTCTTGGCCAGCTGGCAGACAGGGCTGTCATCAGCATGCGCTGGCACACTGGGACCTGTCAAGGGTTTGTTTCTCCACCTCGCTGGACTCAAGACATTTCAGCACAGCACCAGACCCAAACAGGGTTTTCTGAGCAGAAGAGGAGGACGGAAAACGGCTTTTTATTCATTATTAATCCTCATATCTGCTCTGACGCCTTCAGCGACATCAATTAATTTTCTATTAAAGTCCAAATTTGCTTAATTTCCTAATTTGCAGAGCACACTGTTTCATCGATGAATCAGTAGGGAGTCAAATCAGTAAGACGTGGCATATTTAATCATAATTGTATTAATAACCGTACTCTCAATTCTTCGTAGTTAGCCTGACTCACACATTAACCCCAGTTCAGTAGTGCTAACGATGACAACAGTTTGCTCTGAAACCCTACTGAGCCACCTACCTAGACAGCAGTTTTAGGCATCGAAGACAGTTTTGCAAGTTTAAAGAAATGGGGAATGAAACTACATGTTCAATTTAATACTGAAAAGTAAAAATTGCAATCCAAAATCTTTTTACAGTGTTTTGCTTGTGCACTATTTCTTGTGCTTGTTAGAGCTTTGCTTTGTTAGCTTAGCAATATGCTAAAGTTAAACTCTATTGATCACTGATGAGTAGAATTGGCGGGTATGACAGCACATGCTGTTTCATGTAAACAGTGTTGCAGATGGGAGCTTTCACAGAGTAACCGGTTTTGATTTTAATGGATACGTTTCAGTTTTTAGGCATTGTGTCACTAAACACGGTGGAGTCATAGGTAGTTTATAATTGCTGAGCAACGCCACGACTGCATTAATAGAGAATTCATCATCAGCCACGTCATCATTATCATAATGGTAGTTTTTAATGTGTCACATTGAATGTTCTTTAATTTAGTTGTTCGTAACACAAAGCTATTTTTGCACTAGTTTTGTTTGTTTGCGTCAAGCCCTAATAATAATAAATTCGAAAAATGTAGGGTTTTTTGGGTTGAATTCTCCAATAAAATAAATAAATCGTATTTATTTGTCTTAGAAGTTTCCTATTAAGTGCAATGAAGCAGCGCACTAGTGTTTGGAGCAGAGCAGATGTATAAGCAAGGACAGTAGGTTTTTATTAGAGAGCTAATGCATCTGTGGTAGTGATGAGCAGACTGCTCACATGCACCTCTGTGTTTTTCTAAACAAGCAGGCATGTTAAATCAGCCGCCCCTGGGCTTTGACTGAAGAACAGGGCTTCTGGGAACAGCCGAGGCAGAACAACACTCAAGTCTAGAGCACACTCTCAGTCCTGCTCTTCCTCGTCAGTTCAGCTCTCTAATGAAGATGCACCGAGCCGCCACAACGTGTCTTAAAATTAAATCTATGTGCTGCTGAGTTCTTGTAAACAAAGACAGATACAGTATGAGCACTGCTGTCGGTGTAGATGCAGGAACAGGGGTTTGAGAGCACAGGGGAGTGCTTCTTAAAGTCATCCTAGGTGCATATGACTTTCTTCTTTCAAACAAATCCAGTCGGAGTTATTTAAAAAATTTAGCTGCTTCCGTCTACAGCTGTTGGCGCAAGCTACTTTAAAGTGATTATTATATTTTTAATATGGATATTTTTGGCTTTTTATTTCACTTCTTTTGGACTGATGCATGCAACATCCACTGAGTGCCATTAAAACAGACTGAAAGATCAAAGACAATTTTTTATATAGCTCCGACTGGATTCGTCAGGAAGAAGAAAGTCAAATACACCTAGGAAGACTTGAGGGTGAGTCATTTATGGGCTAACTTTCATTTTTGAGGGAACTAACCCTTTAACTTGTTTCTTGATGTTTAACTCATGAACTCCAGATGAGCTCTTCTCCTGCTGATCTGTCAATGTATTGGTGCAGTTTTGATTGATCATCTGGGGCTCCCATGCTTTTTTATCAGCTGAACCCCTTTCATATAAAGGAAAAAGTATTTTAGGATGGATAATACTTTAATAATTTAACAGCACCTTTGCATGTAATGTATAATGTAATCTATGAGAATAATAATAATATGTTATTATTATATTAATTATTACTGTAATTTTAACTCCAAGTATACAGAATAAAGACAAAAATGTACAGTATGACTGCTATAATAAAAATATTATAACATTTAAATAAACAGATAAAATGTAAAAACAAACGCATTTAATAATTACAATAGTAAGTTAGCTTATGTAACGGAAATTACAAATAGGTTACAGTAGCACAATTATAATAGTAACGGCTATATTTAAATGTTTAATATGTGACTCACTGTTTGGCAAACCCTGATGTTTAAACAAAAATATATGGAAAATAAAATACAAAATATTAAATAATGCATTTATATATATGGAAAACTAGTGCTTATATATTTAAATATACTGCAATATGTATATGTTGATACATATAAAAAAATAATGCAGTGAAGAAGAAAAAATGCAGTACATTTTTACATGCAGTAGCTTTTTTGGAATACTGAAATTAATTTCTCAAGAATTAATGCTTGTTTACATAAAACTGAACACATATTATCATTTTATTGTTTGCGTAGAATTCATATATGAAAATATGTGTGATCATATATGAGGAAAATAGCTGGAAAATTTACTGAAAACTGTAAAAATTTACTGGATTTTTGGACCGTTGGATGCCTTGGTAAATCATGATATTTTACATTTATTATTTAATCAACTTATTATGCTTATTATTTAATCAACTTAGAGTGCTTATATATTTATAAACCCCTTTTTTTGGAGTGATCTGTTTAAAGCAAAGGTCTAATCTAATGCTAAACCTGTTCTTTCCTGTTTGTAAAAGCCCCAAATGAAATACAAACTCAAAGCAAATTGTTTATTAGATGAGAAAGCATGAACTTGTGAAGTAAAATAAATCCAGCTTTATCCAGGGAATTTCTTTTCAAGGTTTGTACATTTTTGTCTCTCTCATCTCACGTCACGTCACCACATTTTTCCCTGCTAATGTCTGTTTTAGCAGAGTATTTAATACAGGCCGAGTCTTAATTGTAATTTTCTTCGATTCCGCTGGCATTTCCGCTGCGGTGAGCTGCACTTTTCTCTGGAGACCGTGGCTTCCCCATCACTTCTGAAATCAATTACATCTCATTCTCCGGCCTATCTGACTTTCTCACTTCGCCTGGCCTCTCTTCATTTCATGCCCACATTTTAAAGCCCTTCTAGGGGCAGTTTGCGTTAAATAATTAACTCTCTGGGGACTGGAATATCCATACGTGCTTTCTGTGTGCTATTGACTCTCGGTTAATGCTTCCGCAGAGATTCATGCCATTATGTCTTCCGCTTTCGGACGTAACGAACAAGCAGAATGCTTCTTGTACAGAAAACGTATGGATCTATCTACGTCCAGGCACTCAATGAGATGCTCGTGCGCACGCTTTCACGCCAGCTGAGCAGAATTAACGTGCATGTTCCTGACGGCTCCTGCCTATTTTAAAGATGCCAGGTAGGCGGAGAAGTTGAACTGCGGAGGATCTCTGTGCAGCGAGGACTGCGTCTAATTAGTTTATCTAATTATGTCTTTGTGCTGGAAATTTCTGGAATTAGTGGCATGGCACAGATTGTGAGGATGCTCATTAGGCTTGTCACGAGAAATGTGAGGGTCGCCTCGCAGCAGGACACGTGGACAATTTCCCAGTACCTGTGCCTGTACCTAAGGTGTTACTATTCGGTTGCTAGGGTGCCCAGGATGGTTGCTAGGGTGCTGTTTTGCAGTTGCTTGGGCACTCTGTAGATCACCTTTAAATATATTACTGGTGTTTTTTTATGCTTCTGATCACCTGAGCAATTATTTGTAACAAACAGTGCATCAAATTGTTTTGCACACATTTCTCACACTATCACAGTTTACTCGCTATAGTTTAGAAAATAGTAATATGAGAAGAACTCAAGAGTTAAACTGTGTCAGAACAGATTCATCTTGATAATGTCAGATAACTTTGATAGAAAGGTGTGTAATGGATTCAGTTGAATAGCAGCCAGCTGTTAGATTTAAGTACAAAATTAGATAATACCAATTTAGCTCAAACAGTTACTAAGCAATGCTTAATTTTGCTCAGTCTTTGGTATAAAAAGTTCTCATTAGCAATTAAGGAAAAAACACTTCATTTTTGCTCCCAAACTTTGATCAGTTTTATTGCTACTATGTCCCCTTGGAATTATAAGGTTCTATCTGCATTCCGAGTAGTTTTGAGATTTTGAGCTTCAAAGTTTTTGCATTCCATTCGACTGTATAGAAACAACTTTGTTTTTATTTAAATAAAATGCCCCAAAATGTAAAGAAAATTAAAAAATCTATCACATAATATAAATACGCTGCCACTGAATAAGAATATGTGAATAACTAAATTTTGACAAAAATGTCAGATAGAACCTTATAATTCCAAAGGGACGACTAGTCCACTGTATGAAGAATGTTTGGATATAATATGTCACAGTTCACTTTATTTAGCTGTCCTCACTACTGTAAATGATCTACAGTGTCCTGCATCCACTAGTAAACTAAATATAAAACATTATATCTGGTATCTGAATAATTGTAAGTTTGACTGTATCTAGAAATATGAATCGAAAGATATTAATGCTCAATAAGGTTTCATTAATGATTCCATTAACCAATAAAATAATAGCTTATTGTATGAAACTTGACATTCTTGTGTAAAATGATGAGATTTCAGCAGAACAGGTTTGACAAATCGAAGCTAAATCCAGTACATGTCTTTCAAAAGGTATTTACGTTTCACAGATCTGTCAGTGATTGGTCTTAAATGGATCATTCAAACAAACTAAAAAAGCCTGTTCTGTCATCATTTACTCATCCTCTTGTCAATCCAAACCTGTCTGACTTTCCGTCTTCTGCAGAACACAGAAGGAAATGTTAGGCAGACGACAGGCTCAGTCGCTTTCCTTGTTTTGAAGAAAGTCTGAGTCTGTCATTCTTCCTGTTCTGTGGGAAAAAAAGAAAGTCATACAGGTTTGAGTGACATGAGATTGAGTAGATGATAACAGAATTGTGGGGGGATTTATTCCTTTATTTATAAATTAAAGAAAGTTACAAACAAAAAATGTGGTACATAACACATTTATTTATTTGTTAATAAAATGCAAAAAAAGTATCTTTTTCTACAAAAAAAGGATCTTTATCTACACATTTTTTCTTCACATTTAAGAAAACAGTCAGTAATTACGGTAACGCTTTACAATAATGTTCCATTCGTTAACTATATTTAATGCATTTAATGCACATAAACTAGCCATTAATGATACATTTGTTACAGTAATTAATAATCATTGGTGATATTAGTTAATAAAAATACAGCTGTTCATGGTTAGTTCATAATAGTTCAGATTCATTACCTAACTTTAATAGATACAACTTTTAATTTTAATAATGTATTAGTAAATGTTGGAATCAACTTTAACCAAGATTAATAAATGCTTTAGAATCAGTTTTCATTATTAGTTTATATTAGCTAATGTGTACAAATGGAACCTAAGAGTTAAAGTAATCACAATTATATAAGTCTCACAAGACGTATAAAAACATAACACAGTAATAATTCTTGATTCACATGGAGATGAGAATCAGTGAGAGCTCTGAATGTGTTTTTGAGCCTCTAAAAGAACCGGATCATAAGAGTCACTCGTTCATTAACAGGACTCCTATGTGTATTTTTAGCTGTTGGTTCGGAATAAGAATCATTTATCGGTTCACAACGACTCAAAGAGAAGCTGGACGTGACGGTAGTAGTGATTTGGAGTCTATAAAGCGGTGAGAGCTGTTGATGTGCATCTCAATGGCAGCCGGTCAGCTGGAAACACAGTAACAGTGTTTTACTCTAGCATGTGTCTGCCTCGGGACAAAAATAGAGATGCTCAGGAATGGTTGAGGCACAATTGTAAAAAATGTAACAAAAACATTTGAGAAAGTATGGAATTGGTAACCTTGATTTATATCTCTGTAAATGAATGTGCAAGGCCTGTGGAGTCAGACATGTCCAGTTATTGTAGCCTTACAAACACTATTATATGCTTGATCCTCCAGTCTTTTATTATCATAATCAGAAACATGCTGGTTTATAGCACACATAGATTAACCATTTAATGCACCTCATTATTATTCTAGTTATTTACCTACAGTGACTAATGAATCATAAATCTCTCGCATGCAAAGGAAATAGCTCCCTATTAAAAAAAATATGGTGGATAACAATGAGCTTCTTTCTCTATTAACACTAAATCAGTGTCTATCTGACTTACATATTACTAATTATTAACTATGCTCTCATAGATGTATTTTGAATGGTTTTGATTCATTTCTGACACATTTAATATATACAGTATATAAACATATAAACACATGACGTATATATGTCTCAAAATGTAAACTGTATTATTGCACAGCTTAATCTGTAGTATAAGTATAATCTGATATAAAGAATATATCTCAAATGCCTGTTTTTATAAAAAATAAAATAAATAAATAAATCAGCCTAGCTTGTTATTAAAAAGATGGATATATAAGATTATCCAGCTTTATCCACTTAAATAGAGTAACACATAACATATACTAAATAGGAAATCACAACTTTCTGATTGCTTTTTATCTTTATTATCACCCAGCTCTAATCATAATAATTTTCTGTAAAGCTGCTTTAAAACAATGTGTATTGTGAAAAGTGTTATGCAAATGAATTTGACTTGAATAATTAGAGAACATATTGTTATCAATAGTTTCCTGCGAAAGTAAAATAACTAAAATAAAGTTGGTTTTGGTACTAAAAAGAGACCCAAACAGCACAGTCTTCCAGCTGCCAGCGTAATTTCTAAAACACTTCTTCACGGAAGCTGCAAAGACCTTCTTGTTGTTTTGTAGTGTCCTTTCTCACTGAACCTTTCCCAGCAGCCATCTCTTTCTCACAGTAAAGGCAGCAGTGATCTCGCAGTGTTTGGCCAAACCCCCCTCCCTCCGTAAGCACACAGTAATTGGAATTCAGAGTGGCATCTGGGAGCCACATACACATTTCAGACCCAGCACAAATTCAGTGAGTCAATACACTGGTTCATTAGAGCACTGAGTCACTGCAAGCTGCCTCATTTGTTTGTGTTTGTCCAGTGCTTGCTCTTAAGAAGAACCCGCTGCCCATTGACATGAGAGACCTGAAAAAAGGAGAGCTCTGTTTCTTAGTCACCTCATTCTTGCGGTCATTCGAATAATATCACACTACACTCCACTCGGATGGAGGTGACAGGCATATTTTCTGATTATTGTTGCATTTATTGATGCGTTTAATGGGTTAACAGTTAGTTGTTATGCTGTATTGATATTAAACTACATTTCATTGGCTCTGTACTTATACTCTGCACAATGACAATAAAGTTGAATCTAATCTAATCTAAAGGGAACCTATTATGCCCCTTTTTGCAAGATATAATATTGGTCTTGGGTGTTCCCAGAATGTGTCTGTGAAGTTTCCGCTCAAAATACCACACAGATCATTTATTATCTGGAAAATGTCATTTTGGGGCGTGTCTAAGAAAAGAGATATTTTGCTGTGCATCACTTTAAATGCAAATGAGCTGCATATGAGCTGTCTCCAGAATAAGGCATAGTGTATACGTCTCTGCGCAGGGAGGACATGTTTGCTAGCATCACTGAACAACAGCGTGGCACAAACTAATCTAACCAGTGCTGCGCTAATCAATTACAATATTTTGATAATGCATGCACATAAATGCAATTAAAAGTGAAAGTGAAGTCTGGAGTGAATTGGTTTGCACAAACACAAAAGCGTTTAGGTAGATTTTGAGGCGCATTACCTTCATAAACAGAAGTAATCGTTGCCTCCTCAGTGGCTCAGATGTTAGGAGAAGATAAAGACCCTTATGTTCAGTCTTACATCCAAAGACTGCTTACGAGGGGAAAGGGGGTGTTCGTGGAGGGAAGTTTGTTAGAGTTTTCCCTCTTTCTCTCGCTCTTTTTGCTTTTAAATAGCTTGTAAATGCCCATGTGCATTTTACTTTCACTTTCGAATTGGCATCAGTTTGGCATAAATTGATTGAATGGACAACAACAAAACAGTAAAATGACCAACTCTGCAAAATTAAAGGGTTAGTTCATCCCAAAATGAAAATTCTGTCATCATTTACTCACCCTCATGTCATTCCAAACCTGTAAGAGTTGTGTTATTATTTTTAACAAAAAAGAAGATACTTTAAAGATTGCTGGTAATCAAACAGTTGGTGGTTCCCATTGACTTCCATAGTATTTCTTTCTTCTATGGAAGTCAATGGCGACCACCAACTGTAAAACTGTAATTTTAATTTTTGGGTTTACTATCCCTTTAAAGGGGACGTGTTTTGTGTTGAGAGATGCACACTCACTATGAAGATTGACTTGAAATGCATCCTGAAATTGGCTTATATAGAGGGATCCTGTCGCTAGATTGGATGGTGGTTTCTGTGGTACTGAGCGGCTTGTTTGTTCCAGGAGCTTTCAGTCGTACACATGGACCAGCGTGACCCTCATTATGGTTGCTTGGGAGAGCGTGTAAATAGCGTAGTTTTCACCACAACTCCAAAGGCCAGCTGAGTAGAGGCGCCTAACCTTTCCGACTCATAGAAGACGTCAACCATACAAATAACTCATTAACCTTATCCACTTAACGGGATGCCTGCACCCCTCACCCACCGCACCGGACTCTTTTAATTGGCCATAGCTAAGCCCAAAATGGCACGTCCCTTTACGAGCTGGCAGTCGCAGGCCGTGGAGTGGGACCTGGCCCCCGTTGGGTCGTGCTCTTCGCGAAGGTGTTGTTTTGGGGGTTGTATGCGATGACAGAGTAGCATTGATTGGGTGAGCTCAATAAGATGTGGCTTTTCATCGCCTTATTGAGAAGTGGGATTGTCTTAGAGGCTGCTGGAATAAACGCATCTAATGCCCCAAAGGATATGCGTGCCCCCTTGTCCCGCACAAAGACCTCCGGAAGCGTCTACTCCCACCGATCAATACACTTGATTACTACAGGGCAAATACCTATAGCATGCTGTTTTCCTTTTGAAGAACTGCCCAGAATCCTCCTCGCCTAAAGGACTTCCTTTGTCTATAATGCCGTGGACAGATAGCATAATTTCTCATCTTCTAATAATGATCTGCTTTGTGTGGAGATATTGATTAACATCGACTGGCTAAGCTTGCAAAGACTTAGTGACTGAAAGTGACTGTACTACTAGGGCTGGGCAATATGGCCAACAAATCATATATCACATTTTTTTTTTGGCTAAATTACAATGTACTGTATATATCTCTAAAGTTTTCTGTGTTATTTTACATCCTGCCCAATGTTGTCCAATGAAACAATATTCATATTAAAGGTTGCAAAAGCAGTTATAGTCAGTGTAACCAAGTAGGTTATGCTGTATATTATGTGCAAAAAAGGGGCTAAAATTACATTTACAATTACATTATAGCATTGTAAAATTATATTCTAGAAAACAAAAAATTATGCTTTTTAATGCAGAACTAAAAATGAATATGGAAGCAAGCAGACTACTGTACCTGTATAAGGCTACTTTGATTAGTTTTAATTTAATATGTTAATTTGATGATCAGATCAGAAAAAAAAGTCTCACTGCATTATTACAATTAATGGCATAAGAATGAACCATTTTAGCTGCTGAGAATAATAGTGTTCTAATGATTTTGGCTACCACTGTATTTCAACGTCAAACAATATGTTTGATTTGAATAAAACCATTTAATTTAAATGTTACCATTTTTTCAGTATTGAAACTTAAAAAGACCAACTAGCTAAAATAAGGTAAGAGTTACACGAGCAAGATGTACTCAGACATATTTTATTGTTCCTGCTTGAAATCCATGTGGGTTATTTGCTGTTTGAGTCAGATCTCAAAAATAATCACAGTAGGCGCGTAAAGGCATGTCAGCGACAGAGCGATTTCTCACGAACACTGTCCTTGCTTTCACACCCTGTGCACTGCAGACAGGTGACACGCTTCAGTCCTCGATGCATGCTTGTGTTGAGAGAAATCTGCTTGTGTTTCAGTCTCTGTAGCTGTAGCACAGGACTGAAGCAGAAGTGTCTGAATAGTTTGAATTGTCTGTGGTGCATGACTTAGCAGAAAACACAAAAGAAAAGAAGTCCCTCATAATAGTGAGGGGTCGCAGACAGCACTGCCCGCAAGACACAAATTAAAGCAGAGATTGTACATGATGGATGACATTAGTTAAGCAATTATGTGTCCTGAATTTTTTATTCTGCCGTTATTTGCGTTATAATGGGAGAGTACTTTGCAGGGTAATTTAGGCTCTTGACCCAGTGTATGTTCATAGCGCAAACATTTTGACACGTATTAAACACAATTACAAGATTAGTACCAAGTGCTTACATGCCAAAAAAAAAAACATATATATATATATATATATATATATATATATATATATATATGCAAGATTAATGACCCATAGTCAAACTTTTTAATCCTCAAATTTGTCTTTCTTTTTGAGGAAGAGTGATGTTTAATGAAAGTTAGACAAGCATGCTTGATTTGAAGAACAGTGACAGAACTGATCTCAGAAAGCACCTGCTGTCTCAGCTTTAAATGATTCCTGTCATTGTTTTAATGAACTTCAGTTGTATATGTGTTCAGATGTTGTGGATTTTCATTGGTTGGCGATCTCAAAAAGATCTGTGAAATTATATTTATACATTTGAACTTATTTCCATTTTTTTAAGCGTTGATTTTTAAGCATGAATATTCTAGTTGTCAAATAATCAAATCAAATAATAATAAAAATTCATTAAAATTATTCATAAAAAAACCTATGTAAGTATCATAAATATTTCCTATTCTAAAACCACAAATGTGTTTATACTAAAAGAGGAGGTCAGATGTACACATATCATTCTTGGACGTCTGGATGCAGAATGTTTTAATATAAACCATAAAAGCAGTGTGCAAGTCAGTGTAGTCAAGAGAGATGTGTGAATTACTCTGTAGTTTATGGACTGATAGATGCTTAATTGCATGCATGAGACAGTGGTGTGTGTGTCTGGAGAGTGAGTGTGTGATGGGATGAGATTGATCCTCTCAGTGGAGAACACAGCAGGAGCTCTGACATAGGACTCCTCTCTCTCACACACACACACACACACACACTTGCCTCTCTGCTTTTCACTGTTTCATGAATGATAGTAAAGTCTAGACAGGGCTGCATGAGAATAGTTAAATGATTGGTCGCGATTAATAAAGTGTTTCTTTGGAACATTATAAAGTTGCTTACACTGCATTCTTATATTGTAAGTAGTCCAAACAATCTGTGCACGAACAATGAATTACCTGGAAAAGCCTGCTTAAAATCATTAGTTCATCTCTCAAAGTAAGTATTTATGTCAATGAAATAGCAGTGGCATCAGATTGACTAGTCAAATGCTTAGAAATGTTGTCCTGATGTGAACTATTTGACACCAGAATTGTGCATTTATCTTTCTGGCATTTATCAATTTCAACAGTACAGATTCACACACTACTGTATGTGGGATTCATTGAATATTGTCAGTGTAAGGTTATGATCGAGAGCTCGCTCCGCGTCTTCTTCTTCCTGGCGGTTGACTCTGTTTCCTTCTTGTTCTCCTTTTGTCAGATTTTGTAACTCTGCTTTATATGTGCTTGCCAAATGAAGCCTCATGGGATCTTGTTTTTCAGAACTGATCTAATGCGTTACATGTCCCAAGATTTACCTGCACAATTCTTCAAGTCAGGACATATTTAAAAAAAAAAAAAAAAGAAAAAGTCTAAAAGAGAAGTATAGAAAATATGCTTGATGCATTATGACAACTAGTTCAACCGTTTTGTATTTAATGACTTACTGGTTAAATTAGTCTGTGTTTTGAGTGGTAAGACCGTTCGGCAGTGTATTTTGATCAGCCTGACGTAAGCAGTTGAGAACGTGGGAAACAGAAGATAATTGTTGATAACCAATTGTGTGACTGTACCAAAGCACAGGCAATTTGTTCAAAAGAATGAGAAATTGCTTTTGTGATGTGCACAAGTGACTAGATGTGGAGGTTTAACTGAGAGAAAAACTGTAATCACTGTTATTGTTGTTTATTTTATTTTATTTATTTATTTTACTTGTCATCAGACAGCAAACAAACAGCCGTTTGACAGAGAGACTTGCTCATCAGCAGTTGTTCTGTAACACAGAGACAGCATGCACGGTTGCCAGATTGGGAAGATTCAATAAACCACTGGATTTAAGAGCAAAGGTCTGATTGGGGGTTTAAACTCTTGAAATCTGGCAACCACAACCATGAAAACTTGCTGAGGCTTGTTACAAATGCAAGATAATGCAAATGTCACATTAAAATGAACCGTTTCCTGAATAAATAACCAGCCAGCAAATATTGCAGATGAGTATGCTTAATAAATCGAGGAAAAGCTGAAATCGTGATCATGATTACAATCCAATTTATAATGCAGGCCTAAAATATGCATACAGCTCTATTTAGATATGAACTTTACTTACTCTTATAGGAAAAGTTCACCCAAACATGACAATTCTGGCATTTCTTCACCCTCATATTGTAGACCAATTTCTTTCTTTCTTTCTTCACATAAAGTCACATAAAGTGACTAGTGGCTGTCGTGCTCAAAAAAGGACATATGCATCTGTCCAAACTGATCCCGACTGTTAGTGCTTGGAAATCTACCGCCACAGTGCCTTATTATAATTGGAGATGGATATCTTGTAGAACGTATCACAATAAACACAGGACTTTAGGAAGGGTGGATGCAATAGTGTTTTGCATTAGCATGTTGCTAAGCTAATGACATGATTCTCTAATTAGCTTGAACAATATGCTGGGTAAAACAGTCAGTAAATAGAGGTTTACAACTTTATATATGCTATTATCATTACCATATATGATATATAAGTCGCTTATGCTCAGCAAGGATTAATTTAATGCAGTACATAAATAAAAACAGCAATATTGTGAAGTGTTTTAACTTCTATCTGAATCTCTTTTAAGGTGAAATGTATTTCTGTGATGCTCCGCTGTATTTTTAGCATCATTCCTCCAGTCTTCAGTGTCACATGATCTTCAGAAATCATGAAAATATGATGATTTACTGCTCAAGACACATTTCTGAACATTATCAGTTGAACACACTTTTGAAACATCTTAATAAACACTTAATAAACACTTGAACAGTAGTGCATATTTATAAAATTAATTTTTCATTTTTTATAAAGTCGTTTAGGACACCGCATTGACTTTCACTGTATAGACAAAAACAATATTTTGTTTTTCGCAGAAGTAAGAAAGTCATATAGGTTTGAAATGGGTGGACACATTTTCGGGTGGACTGTTCCTTTAATAGAAACCAACTGCATTTACATGAATGTCTTGTAATGCTGGGCATTTTCACCGATTGCGTTTGCCTGTTTATAAACGCAGTGTGTTTGCTTAAGCACTGAACTGAGTGTGAACTCGCTGCCACAGTGACACATACTTTTTTTTTTTTTTAGTATTGACTTGGAACTGAAGTAATGGCACTTTATTTGTAACATGAACTGATATTGGCATAGTCAAATATTTGCAGGAAAGAAAAGATACACCAAAGCAGCAGTGCATCCTCACCTTCATCTGAAGAACTGCTTGATGAAAGATCAGTGAACTGAAAGTATGCGTGCATCAAACAATGGTAATCTGATGCAGAAGGACAAGACAAGGCTTTGGATCAAACCCCCTTTCTACATGCTTTATCTTATCTCTTTATTCTTCACACGCATTTACAGACTCGGTGGATTAGATTACGGTAGATTCACGGTGAACTGAGTATACTGTCGTTAAACCACCTGTTCTGCATTTGGACTGATAAGAAACAACTGTTCGCCAGCTGGCTTTCATATTCAGAGGCTTGCTATATAACAATTCAACATTTTAGATGGAGTTTAGAAGGTGCCATATTAAAGCCTGTGAACTGAGTGCAGTACAGTATCGCTGCAAACCATCTGAATTGATCCGTTGTGTTCTCAGTGATATAACTGGTTTTCATCAGTTGAGCTTCCTGTACTGAAGCCTGTATCTGTTCTTATGCATGACGAAACCTTGTTCTTTCAGACAGATTCAGTGTTTTGGAGAGTAACCTGGCTGTGTATCAGCGCTGGTGAACGTCTTCGGTCTCTGTGACTCAGGAGATGGACTCAGACACGTGTCAGTCAGTTACTGATGTTTGATTCTCTGAGTCACTGTGGTGTCAGACTCAGAAAAACTGCACCCATGCTCCTCTTGTGTAGTGACCTACTTAGAGTTGCCACCTTCAGCGAGGCAAAATAAGGGACACCCATTCCCCCCTCCTAAAAAACAATACACCAAGGACACAAATAATGAGGAGCTCGCTGCTCAACAGTAAACCATGAGAAAACATGCTCGGGTAGGCTATGTTAACCTGCAACAAAACACAGTAAGATTGTTATTTTAAATGTGATTATTTATAATTATTAATTATTATTAGTCTTCTTTGACAGTTTTGCATATGTTATCTGTAAGGGATTAATTTGTATTATTTATTCATTTGATTAAATTAGGACTACATTATTCTGTAATTATTTGTCCCATTTTTATATAAATAATAAAGCATTTTTAAATTCAGTGCTACAGCCTTGTGTTCAGACGTGAGCTCTAGATGTTTTATACCGCGCAGCTTTAGTGCATGCTGCTTAAAAGGGTTAGTTCAGCAAAAAATTTAAATTAACCCATAAATTACTCACCCTCAAGTCATCCTAGGTGTATATGACTTTCTTCTTCCAGATGAATCCAGTCAGAGATATATTAGTCTGTTTAATGGCACTCAGTGGGTGCTGCAGTGCATCTGTCCAAAAGAAGTGAAATAAAAAGCACCCAACCATAATAAAAAGTGTCTCACATGGCTCTGTGGGGTGAACAAAGGCCTCTTGGAGCACTGTTGGGAACGTTACTTTAAAAAAGTAATTAGTTATAGTTACTCACTACTTGTTCCAAAAGTAACTGAGTTAGTAACTGAATTACTTTATAATAAAAGTAAATCGTTACCAGGGAAAGTAACTATTTGCGTTACTGTAAAACAAAAAAAAAAAAAAAATTTGCTATATATCAGAGAATTATTATTATTATTTTTTTTTTTGCAGTTTTCACAAGTCAGTTGAAATGAGTAGAACAGACAGGTACATAACTTTCAATATTTATTTCACGTCAACAGACAGCAAGAGTTTTATCCTGCACTTCAAGTATTATCTTTGTAAGAAAAGTGTTTTGGGCCACTAGCTTTGTAGATGCGTGTGTCACACATTACATGTACACATTACATGCACGTTCTTGCCTTTGACCACAATGGATTTGAAGTAGTGCTTATATCTCCACCTTGAAAATGAAAACTTTTGAAGTGACACATGACTCTGTCTCAGCCAATCACAACCGCTTGTCTCGTCATTAACCCACCTGCTCACTCGCTGTGTGAGCCAGGGGTCCGTTCGGATTGCATAGTTTATTAAATCAATGCATAGTAACGAACCGCATTTAACGTTCAGTAACGTTAACGGCGTTGAAACGATGGGAAAAGTAATTGGTTAGATTACCCCGTTACTGAAAAAATAACGTCGTTACCTAACGCCGTTCTTTTAAACGCCGTTATTCCAAACACTGTCTTGTAGTGACTCGTTGCATTTTTTAAAGAAAAATATTAATATTTAAAACATAATAATCAATTTAATCTAGCTTAGTGGCAACCCTAGACCTGTTTCCGACACATTGTTGATTAATGACCTCTTCGGCTCATCGAAGGATCTTTAGACCATGAGTTGCTGAAAGACAATTAGTTTCACCAGCCAAAGTAGCAGAAGTAACTTAAATGATGCATTAAGTTAAATAAATGACCAAATAAAACGAAAATAATACCAACAGTTTCCATTGACAAAGCTTTGAAAAATGTGTTCATAAGCAGAAATTTTAGTATAATGGCCATTTGGTAAACTGCTCAGAAGATTCAGATGGGCTTGACTGTCTGTCCCTCCCAATGCATCTCTGATCAGGCACACCATGGACAGAGCGATGAGGGATTTTGTGTTGATGTTGATAGTAATATTAAACAATATTACACTGAGTGTGTTTTTGTGCAGTTTAAGCCTGTCATGAATCAATCAATATGAAGCTAAAGCCACCAGTTGGACGAGCAATCTTTCCATCTTAATGAATCATTCATTCAATCAATTCATTCATTCGATTTATTTAAAAAATTAAGCAAGTGTCTGTCTTTATGGATCATTAAATCACTGACTCAAAAACAGGAACTAAACACTGCGGTGTTACTCGAGACACATACAGTATATTCTGCTCTGGCTTTTGAACCATTTTTGTTAACATTACTGAGACAAACAGATAATAATGTGTCTAACATGTAACTCACTCAATATTAACGTCTTGTTTGTTGAACTGTTGTACTGTATAATCAATATCATATTTGCAATTAAGATTCAGGATAATCAGCACTGATGCATGTGTGATATTACTTAATTATATATTTGCTTTCATAACTGATATTATAGAAACATCCTAACTGCATTCTAATAGGATTTGTGATGCATTCAATGCTTTTGGACTCTCAAGATCTTTGTTTGTTTTTTGCAAATTACAGTAAGTGACAAGTACGTCTGTAAGTCAGCTCCCACAATGTGAAAACCACAATTCTTAAATGATCGTACATGATAAAAATCACATGAAGAGAGATTTCAGAGGCTTCTGGAAGAGATGCTGAAGCTGGAAGAAATTCATCACTGTTACTGCTGTACTTCCAGTGTTAACATCCCATAAGGATCAGAACAAGACCACAGCTTCAGTATTTGATTTGCGTATGTTGAATGCATGCCATGTGTAAGTCTTTCAGTTGCTGTATGCACTGATAAAAGGAAAACACCTTGACACTGCTGTAGGGACTTTAACTGCACAAGGCCTTGGCATCTCAAGTCAGTCAGGAACCAGTCATTTCATGCAGAAAGTCTAGATTGTGTCTCGTTCAAATGCTTCAGCATGTTGTAAAACAAGCAATTCATGCAAGATGTCTTGAAATTACAAATATTGAGTAGTTATCATCAGCTGCAGGAAGAATATTGTTGAGGTTATTGCTTATAATGATCATTTAATTAGTTAAGAAACATTAGGACTTTCACTTCAATGATCTTGGTTATAAACTGCCATTATTACATTTTTGACTTGAATAAACGTGCCGTTTTCTCAGAAATAGATACAGTTCATAGATAGAGATGCTTTGTTTCTGATCATGTGACACAACCAATGTAAATATTATTCGTAAATTAATGTTCTCAATAATACAAAATAATTGTAAAATCAGGCTATTTTATGTGTTGTATTTATTCAGAAATGACCAGTTCTCAGAGCGATTTCAGATTTATGCATTTATGAGAAATCTGGTTGACTGTCTTCTGTGTAAATGCATTGGCAAATATTACTTGGCTAATAATGATAATAAAATTATCTTTGAATCACATTTTAAGAGTGATTTTGATGCATTGCTACCATTCAGTTTAAAAAAGGGAGATGGCACAATCCCCCATAAACACTGGGAACCCCGCTCTCACAAAATGCCCCGCGGCAGATTTGGCTTGTGTGGCACAGTAAAGCCTCTTTGTGACTCAGGCTGCTCTCTGATGCCATCCAAGTATCCGAAGGCAAGGCCTGCATTATCGCGCTCCATCAGCAGTGTTTCCCAGGCCTGCCAGCTTCTTTGTGGCAAATCTCACTCCGACAAGTAGGCGATTGGCAGGAAACCAGAGGCGAGTGACAACGGGCCGTAGTGGAGATGCATTCGGAGGAGCCAAGTCTAATCTTCTGCATGGAGAACCAACTGGCGCCAAGTAGAGCTCACCTCCCCATCCATAACACACGCATACTCACGCTATGTGAGAAACGCCGCTTTTCAATTGTTAATTGTCTTCAATGATTTTATGTGTGCCAGCTGGGCCTGATTATCTGCCCCCGGTTGCTTTCTGGGAATTAAAGGATGTTGCAATAGTTGCACGCTTCTGTAACCAGCTCCTTCGTCGTGTAACAATCCTGTGTTACATTCTTGAGGAAACAACCATTTTCTGACTATGAAAAGCCAAGGATCTTCGCCCTCCTCCTGGCTGTGTGTCACAGATGGTGGCATAACCTTTGTAATGCTAATATAATATCAAACCGTGCAGGGACAGCTTAGCAGTGCATTTCATGCAACCAAGCGCCCTTTTCCATAGAGTGATTAAACTGGAGTCGGATGAAGAAATGGCCACCCTTGGACCTGAATGAAAAGCCGGTGTTGTGAGTGGGTTGTTTCACACAACATAACATGAAAAGGCCTGATTTCCCTCATTGCTAAGTGCAGTTAATTAACGTCAGTGCAGGATATGCGCCACAATGCATGATGCGTCAGCCTGACATTTTAAAGACATGTTTCTTAAAGGAATGCTCCGGGTTCAAAACAAATTAAACTCTCCCGGCAACATCTGTGACACGCTATCAATTACCACGGAAAATAATTTTGACTCCCGGTTTGTAAAAACAAGTAAAAATTGTGTTTACAGAAATGCACTTACACTGGGAGACTATGGGGAAAGCCATTTCAGAGGGTTGAAAAGCTACTCATATTTATGTTACAGCACTTTATATATACATACTGTAATTATATTTGATGTTTCTGTGCAGAAATGTGCTATTTAAGGTGAAGAGTGCCTCAGATAATGGTTATGCATTATCAAAGTAATTCCTGTGGGTTACGACATCTTTGTGTACATGTATCGTATGTAAAAATGACAAATTTACCAGCTTAAACTTTAATGCACCATATACAAATATGCACCCTTTAGTTGTACAGCAGGTACAATAGTGTCCCTTTGAGGGTCCTGCCCAAGTAGCTGTTTACAATTGTAGAATTTTTGAGAATTGTATGTAAATTTTGTGTTCTATTGTTGGTGATTTTAGGGCTGTGACGGTGGCAGATTTTTACCACCGTGGTGGTAATGGACCATCTAGCGTCTGTAGTATATATAAATGCATGTATATATTTAAGAAAATATGTGACCCTGTAGCACAAAACTTAAGTTGGTAAGGGCCCTATTTTAACGATTTAAATGCTAAGTGTAAAGCTCACGGTGCAGGGGGACACAGGGTGTGTCCAAATCCACTTTTGCTATTTTAACAATGGTAAAATGGTTGTCATGCCCGGGCGCATGGTCTAAATGGGTTGTCCCTATTCTCTTAATGAGTAATGGCGTAACGTGCAACAAACCAATCAGAGTCTCATCTTCCATTCCCTTTAAGAGCCAGTTGTGCTCGTGCCATGACAAATTTGCTATTTACGGAATTTGGCAACCACAAAAACTGAACGCGTCTCCGAGATGAAACAGAACTGCTCGTGTGTGAGCAAATAGATATTCTGATACATGCGATGACTATCCATTATGACATTTAGGCATATATATATATATATATATATATATATATATATATATATATATATATATATTAGGGGTGTAACGATACGCGTATTCGTATTGAACCGTTCGGTACGACGCTTTCGGTTCGGTACGCGGTACGCATTATGTATACCGAACGGTTCGTTGGAGTATTTAATTATATTTGAAAAAAAAAAAAAAAAAGAGAGAGAGAGAAATATAATGATATGCGTTCAACAAGGTAGCCCAATAACCCAAACAACGTAACAGGCAACGCCCCTGACACTCCCGAAGAAGAAAAAAACACCATCTTATATGTTTATGTTAGGCTACTCAGCAGGCGCTCGCTCACTCAGTACGCGCTGAAGGCTCGTTGTAAAATAGCCAATGCGTTTAACAGACTAGAAATGAGAAGATCCTCCAATAACCAACAGGTCTGGTGTTTGGATGCACTTTGGATTCCCTTTAAGCTATAATGGTGATGGCAAGAGAGTGGTTTCCTTTCCAAAGCGCTCGGGCAGAAGCGCTCATGAGGCGTCTGTCTTTGCTAAGCAACAATGACGTGCTCTCTCCATGAGACGCGGAAATTTCAGCGAAGGATAAATGGATTTGCAGCTCTAAAAATCGCTTGCAGTAGCTCTGCTACTAAATTTATTTCAAAATTGCAATCCATATACAACTATGATCAGCTGATCCTTCATCTTGGCTGAGCTCTCAACGTTGTTACGGGAAAGGATGAAGCTGATTGGTTAGTTCTTGTCACATGACCCGCGGTGCGCTTGCGGCATTCTGAAAAGTTGAGATGTTTTTACATTTTGCTGTATCTAAAACGTATCGAACCGAACCGAACCGAACCGTGACATCAGTGTATCGTATCGAACCGAACCGTGAATTTTGTGAACCGTTACACCCCTAATATATATAAAATAAGCCTACAAAAAATTTGTATGCATTGCAATCCTTAAATTTTTTATATTTTGCATGTTTGTGTGCTGCTGTATGTCCCCGTGTCTAATAAGCAGCATGTACGCTCTTTAAATAACAAAGAAAAAACACATTGACTTTAGACTTTAGACCAGGTTTGAGTTGGTCTATAGCGCAGTCTATTTTCAGCTCCTTAAAATAGCAATGCACCTGAACACACCTCTTTTTTAGACCAGCACGCCAATGGGCGCACAAATGAGCTCAAAATCATTTGCTGAAATTACATTTACTAATTAAACGACGTGGCACTGGACGGGAAAATGCGAACGGCGCCGGACTGAAACTAGCAAACACACTTGCACTTCATCTTGTGTTGCATTGCAGCTAGTATATTTTTAGCAATAGCCAAAAAAAAAAAAAAAAACTTGTATGGGGCAAAATTATAAATTTTTCTATTATGCCTAAAATCATAAGTATATTATGTAGAGATTATGTAAATTTAATTAATATTGTTCACTGTGCTATCCTCTCTACCTGTCCCTGTAGTCATCAAGGCCTCCTTATTTTCAGTGGGGGACTGGCTTATCTGCTGCTCAGAGCTACAAAAAATGTAACCGCATAATTGCATTGAATAAACAGATCAAGCTTGAGTTTTGTTATCAATATTAAATTGCATAATATTTGCAAAAGTCTATGAATTGGCATGTATTGGGTGATACACAAAAGGTTAATATTTTAATTAAATTTGATATTTTGCTTATAAATAGGTTGACAATGGTATTAGATGAGTAATTCAACCCACAAAAATAAATGATGCTTGAACATCTATTAACAAACGTGTGTTTATTTTAGCACTTCCATCAAATATACAGCCATCTAAACACGGAAATAAAAATCTAATAAATAATACAGTTAAATAAGAAAATAGCCAAAATAATAAAGTTAAATACACCCTGTCTACACCGGACTTGAGCAGCGCAGCGCGACACAACACGACAAAATACTGATATAACCCGTTATAAACAGTGACGCTGACTGTCTGCACTGGATGCCTGACAAATCCCCGACAGTAAACTGATTCCTCGTTCTATTTATGACTTACTGACACAAGGATCAAATTATTTTTAATTGTTGCATCACGTCCAGAGTAGACAACAAAATGTATTTGCTGAATGCAGAATTAAATAGATTTTTTTTCTGTTCTCAAAGCCGCCAGTTGTGAATTAATAGACTTATAATCTACAAAACTATTTGCAACTGAAACCTAGTTGGTTGTTGACACAAACTCTTCTTATTCATGTCTTTTTTTTTAAAAAGGTAACATAAACCTGGAGTACTCAGGTACTAACTCAGGACAAGTAAACCAACCAGCAGAAATTAGTAGTCGGGCAGCTCCTACGTTACGCACATTTTTTGTTTGTGATCATTTCTTTGTGTTTCTCCATAGTCTGATTTTGAATGTGTGGATGTTTGGGTGACAGACTGGCAGAGCCGCCCACGCACCAGCCATGCCTTTCCGGTTTCTCCTTGTCACTTTCAAAGAGTTCAAAAGATAACGAGGGAAGCCAGGAGTGGAGTTAGAAGTGCGGCGAGGAAAAAACAAAAGGTTGTGAGGGCCGTGTCAGCAGCAGCAGGTAAACACTGAGGCGACAGATGTCCTCTGAGCTCCGTTAACATCTCGCATGTAGCCACTGCTCCGTCACCCCGCTTCCTTACTCTCCCTGATATTTGAATCGTAAGGAAGGGGGATGAAGACTATTGGCTGTCGATGTAATAGTTCATGCTGGATTATGGGGTTATTTCCCTGGAGTGCAGATATGAGAGAGCGTGTCACTCATCCGCTCTCTCTCGCTGCTCCAGTGTTGCCAGGGAGCCTCCTTGCACCAAAATTTCCACGGCTGCGTTCTGGACCCCGTGCCACGCGGAGGAGAGCGGGATGAAATATGCCATTTGGAGGATTGTTGTTATTCCAGTCACACTTCAGATGCGGCGAGCTCTAATTGGCAGCCTGCAGACAGAGCTCCTCCAGCACACGTGGGGTTTTCACCAGGGCTTATTAAAATGCCTATTTCTTTAATTAGCAACTCTAATATGTGTGTTAATCAGTACAGAGCTTTGATTGAAAGAGCCACAGATTGCAAATGTCAGGATTAAGCATTAATTACTGTTTTTGTATTTTATTTTTTTATAAAATAACACATTTTATTTACCTTTCATGGCAATCAGTGGTTTCTTCACCTCTCATTGTAGTGTTTCTTCTGAAGATATTACAAATATAGAAGCATAGTAAGTAGCTCACTTTTACCCACAATAGTTTTTTTTTACATTACATACTGTATGTAATTGCATCAAGTTATAAATACTTACAAATCAAGTAAATGCAGATGCATATAGAGACATATAAATGCACGCATCGACCAAGTCATTTTATTTAGCCTTCATAAACTCTTATGTTCAGATTCCTGTTTACTGCTAAAAGTTCAATTGCACTCCAGTACTTTCTGTTGGAGATCAAGGAAATTACTGTCATTATGTATTAATAGAATAATAAAAGAAACATGTATTTTGTTTGAAAATTAAATAATTGTTGTGTAGGTTACTGTACTTGATGTGTCAGATTATAATTTTAAAGTCGTATTATTCACATAATAGTTACGTTAAGTTTCATTAATTGTTGTGTTGGAAAATGGAAAGCAACTTTTAATGCATTGCAAGTACATATTCATTTTAATGGCACAACTGTTTGTTGGGAAGTCTATTGCACCCTTGAGGACTGAGATGCTAATCTTAATATGTAAAATGTTGGCGAGGTATTTGCGTTTACATATTACTGCTGTGTGTGTCTGGCCAAAGACTGCAAATCACAGGAAATGATTTCATTCGGCTCTTCCTACTGCTGTTTCCAGTAATAATTTTCTGTTCTGAAATGGATTTTAAAACGCTTTGAGCAACAGAGCAGCTAAAAAGATAAAAGGAAAAGATTGAGCAAGACAGGATGAGAATGCACTTCTGGACCATAATGCATCAGTCAAGCAGATTCATAACAAAAGGCTGAATTAGTCAAGGGTTCTGCCAGATCGAAAAGAGCACCAGATTAATGAAGAACCTTTGTCTCTAGAGACAAGATGATGGATTCGATTCTCAGGCCACATCCGGATGGACAATTATGAACAGAGCTGATTGGGATGATTGACGGAGAAATATTTCAGAGTGGATTTCATCACTTCCTCAAGCTTTCAGACCTGACACAAGGACAGTCCCTGGAGAACACACCCTGAACCCCACTGTCCAGTCCGTCTGATTTATCTGAGCCTAATTAATATAACAACTTATTGTCTAATCTATACAGTCTGGCATTGCACATAAAGCTAAAACATGGCTAAATGACAAAGCTGTGCTCTAGATCAACATGTCTCGTCTCAGTTTTATTGATAATTGCACTCCAAAACATAGCAGTGCTTTTACATTTTACCAAGAGTGATGCATGCACTTTGTAAAACTGATGGTCTGGGAATGCAATGCAAATGCTAATTGTCCTGAGTGTTTATTAGCATGATGCTAAGCAAGATTTCTCAGGGGCAGTTGACAACCAACAAGCTTTTTTCATTTATTTTTGCTTCATTTCCATTGCTTTTCTGTGCAAACAATCACCATTCCTTTTTTTTCCAGGCATAAGATGCATCTCCTGCTCAAGCTTTGTAGAAGTCTTATACAAAGAAATTTAAGAAATTAACAGCAAGCTTCCACTCATCGTGTTGCATGATTTGAAACATAATTCACTTATATAGCACAAAGGTACAGCAAACCGGAGTTTGTCAAGTAAGTCTCTGAATCTATGAGCAATAGTAGTAAGGACTGTGCTATTAGCAAAAAAAAAAAAAGAAAAAAAGAAAGCAAAGGCTGTGTTTTAATGAACCTCTTAAAATCTTAAGACATGAAAATCTTAATTTAAACGTTTCTAATTTAGAAACGCTTTGGAATGCAATATCTGTAATCTATAATAATAGATTCTCAGCTTTCTTTCATGAAGTTTAGTTTATGAATTCCATGATTTTGATCCACCATTTGTTTTTAAGATGATATGCATCAAATAACAGGACAGTATAAAAGAGCTGGTATAAGAGGTAACTGTAATATCATTGAGAAGAAGTACCTCTGGACAGTTATCATTTGCTTTTAGAGACACATGACTGGAATAGACTTCCATTGGAGCTGAAGTAATTAAAATATCTTACAGCTACTTTCTCTACAAAGCTGAAAACATGGTCAGTATCGAATCATGATCATGACCATTCGTAGATGAAAATGAACCAATCTGGCTAAATCTGATACATTTTACACGTTGTTATGTATTATTAAAGCATATTGATAATCAAATAAACCATAAATAAATAATCATCAAAATTATGAACAATCAACAACATACATAAAAACTAGTTTGGTCTCTTTTAAAGAAAATAATCAGCAGATTAGGACATTTAAAAATTGAAAGTGTAAAAAAATGTATATTGTAATGAAAATTTACTGTAATAATAATAATAATAATAATAATATATATATATATATATATATTAGCTAATTTTATATAAAATCAATATTTTGGAATCTAAGGTCAAAGCTATATATCTAACATATGTTCCAAATTTGAAGTTGACAGCACAAAACTGAAGTTCCTATGATTTTGTTACACACTCTACCAAAAAGATGCATTTTTGGATGCATTTTCCGTCACAAAATTATTATTATTATTTTTTTTATTTATTGATTATGAAATATTGTAGTTATTTTTGCAATATGATATTCGACCATATTTAATATGCCATATATGTTCCATTTAATATCCTATTGATATATAATCACAAAATTGTGCAACATTATATACAAGCACAGTACATATTTTTATTTGAAACACATTTTAAACTGCTGTCACAATTTTTTATTTATTTTTTTAATCACAGTAAAATTTTTCCCAAAAGCAGGCCCTAGTAGTGCTGATACTTTACTTTGACACCCCTAATAAAAAGCCACTGTTACTCAGCAGATAATGTTTTAAAGGGCGAGCAGAAATAATAAAACAAGACTGATGACATTGAGCAGTAGTGTGTGTTGTGTGACATTACATTACTGATCACTGCTGTTTAATTTCCCCATCGCTTATTTACATTCCCTCAAACAAACACGAGGGCCGTTTGTATGATATCTGCGTTCCAGAGGGCTGACCTTTTCTCACACAGATGTCGTTGTACTATCTATCTTGTTCTTGCTCTACTAGCTGTGGTTTTTGTCAATTAGTGCATTTGTCGCTACAGCGGTTCGACTCCAGGCCCGTATGAGCAATGTGCCAGGCCTCCATTAAGTAAATACGGCAGGATTTGGCTCATTAAGTCCATGACTGCAGCCCTCTGGGATAGTGACAGCTTCGACGATATGACCTTTAGACACCTATTCAGCGTTTAACACCTCACTGGATCTCCTCAGCAGAGAGAGTGAGAGGAAGATGACCGATACGAGTGCGTCGGCCCCCGAGGTGTCGCTTCAGCCGGAGAAATCTCTGTGAAGCAGGAGGCTTTTTATAGGAGATGTGAAGAACAATCTGATCAGCACAACAGCTAAACAGACAAATACAGATCTAAGTGCTGGCACCATTCACCAAGCTCTCGTGGTTTCTGTGCAGACCGTGCAGGTCAGTTCACATTTTTAGTGAATGCACGTGGTGGCCAATTTAAACGTATTGTTAGTGCATATGTCAGTTCCTTAAATACTCTATAACTGCTTGTCAGAATCTTTCTACACAATGTTTTATCAATAATGTCATATATAAACTTTGAAAGAATTATAATTATGCACTCTTTATGTCATGTAGCGATTGCAATTAGGTGCTCTTTTATTCCAGGAGTGAACTGATATGAGATGACTGCAGTCTGACGTGCTCAAAACTAGAGATGTTCCGATACCCGTTTTCTCTTCCCGATACCGATTCCGATACCTGGGCTCAGGGTATCGGCCGATACCGAGTACTGATCCGATACCTGGGTGTATATCTGTATATACAGCTGTATATACTACTAGCCCTGTGTAAATTGCTAGAATTTTTTTATGGTGTGCTTCAGACAGATCCCTCAATAAAACATGAACAAATACATGGTGAACTACTGTATTTATTACAGTATTTTTATTATCTAACATGAATTTGACAGTATTATTTATTTTCTTATGCAAAAAAGAACTTCAAATGCAGCCAAAAATCTAACACCGCAAACTAAAAAAGGTATTTAAGTTTTACAATATAACTGTATAAAAAAAACTGCAACAAATAAGTCTAGGAATATAAAAAAAGATCTATTAATCAGATAATCTCTAACAAGTAAAAAACAAGTAAAAAACAAGCAACCATCTAGGCATAATTATTATTATTATAGAGATGTATTATTATTACTGTAGGCTACAACAGTAGCTTTATATATTGTCAATTTACTCATGTAAACCAAACATTTATTTTAATGGGCTGCCATGAAGATCTTTGAGTGTCTGTGTTTATGATATGACAGTATTCTCAAATGAAACGGTAAATTCTCATGAAGTGACGGTTTATGCGTTCGTGTCCTCATGACACACAGCAGAGACTACAAAACAGCGAGCTCTCGCGCATCTGTGCCAGTCACCCACAGAGATGTAGATTTTGCGGGAGTAATATTTAAATAGTATTTTGCAGTTTAATATTCACAGACACTAGTATATATTCGGCTACTGTCTGGAGCCCTGCGTTTTGACTTACACGGAAGCGACTGAACGCAGTTGCCGGTACTGAATATACTCGAGAGTCTGTAACTACCGGTACTACAGAGACATACTGCTAACCACTGATCTATAATATAGTAGCGGCTTCACTGTCTTTTGGCAGTTTAGAATGTGATGAGTGATCCAGTCATATATAGATAAGGGCTGCTAACGCGTTTTCATTTCTTCTTCGCTGCTCTAAACAGGGGTTGCTTGTGGCAACACAGCACAACTTCCTGTGTTTTCAATGCATTTTGAGCAGCGAAGAAGAACCGTGCAGCGGTTAGGCAAAGCTTGCGGTCATAACTAGGTCTTTTTTAAGAAAATGGTATCGGATCGGTATATGGGTTCATGTACTCGCCGATGCCGATGCCAGAATTTGTTGTGGTATCGGAGATATTTCCGATACTAGTATCGGAATCGGAACAACTCTACTCAAAACAACCTAAAACTTCAAATGTTTTATAATAACCATGCATGCTGTTTTTATGGCAAGCTGGATTACTTTATTGTGTCCAGATATTATTATTATTTATTTATTTATTTTGCTGGATCTTCAGTATTACTACAATAGCAACACTACAGTATTTTTTTATTTGTAACACACAGAATTTAATTCCGTTTAAATCGACAAAAAAGCAGTATATAAAATATTACCATAATGTATAAATAAAAATTTTCTTCACATTTTTTCATATAAGAACATTAACCTTATGCAAGAACACAACTAACCCATTGGCGTTCCCACGTACACAATATTGAAAATGATTGGAAATTTGGGGGAAAATGTACCATTTAGTTCTCAAACCATTAATTTTATTGCCCGTCTGAGGAACAATGGACTAATTCAGTTGTGCTAAATCATGTGAAGTGTTTTAAGATGCAGTGTAGAGGCAGTGGAAGCAGCGATTGTCAGCAGAGGAATAATGAGAGGTATATGAGAACAGATGGTTAATTCAAGCCTTCCTGTCCGCCTGCCTCCAGCTCTCAGATGCACAGCACACAGATTCACAGCTTTGACTCAGTAGTGCAACACAACAACAGCCTCGTGTTTTATCTCTGTTCCACTAACCGCATCTCACATTGTTTATAGCAAAAATCATAATGTGAGTTTCCCCTCACTTTCAGTTGTTTTACTTCAATGAAAGGTTAGAATTTTGTGATTTTTATTTCTTTTAATGAAAGATCAAAAAGATAAACAGATTTATTTTCACAGCTGCCTTTGCTCACATTTACCAGGAGTGCCAATACTAGAGGACTGCACTGTGTATCATTATCATCAAATAAAACTACTCATATTGTGAAATAAGATTTTGGTCATAACTCTCATCCCAGCTCAGGACCTCAAATGTGATTTAAGTGAAACAAGTAATTTGTTTTGGGACTTTTTTTAATATTGAAGTTTAACAAGACAATTGAGGGGTTACTGGTTTATGTGTTAAATCCGGTAACTGTTTTATTTGGCAGTTATTAATGTGAAGTGAGTGGTTACCTACGTAGTGTGTTCCTAATCACCGATGTTCAGTATAGTAAGGATGCTGCCTATGTAGGCCTTGTCCTATACCACAGGCATGTACAGGTGCTGGTAATATAATTATAATATCATCAAAAAGTTGATTTATTTCACTAATTCCATCCAAAA
Source organism: Carassius auratus (assembly GCF_003368295.1). Classification (NCBI taxonomy): domain Eukaryota; kingdom Metazoa; phylum Chordata; class Actinopteri; order Cypriniformes; family Cyprinidae; genus Carassius; species Carassius auratus. The sequence continues at coordinate 8,682,968 of NC_039256.1, forward strand.
AGTGAAACTTGTATATTATATTCATTCATTACACACAGACTGATATATTTCAAATGAAATGTTTATTTCTTTTAATTTTGATGATTATAACTGACAACTAAGGAAAATCCCAAATTCAGTATCATAACATAACTTAAGACCAATACAAAGAAAGGATTTTTAGAAATCTTGGCCAACTAAAAAGTATGAGCATGCACAGCACTAAATACTTATTTGGGGCTTAGTTAGATTTTCTATGGGGTTAAGGTCAGGCGAGTTTGCTGGCCAATTAAGAACAGGGATACCATGGTCCTTAAACCAGGTACTGGTAGCTTTGGCACTGTGTGCAGGTGCCAAGTCCTGTTGGAAAATGAAATCTGCATCTCCATAAAGTTGGTCAGCAGCAGGAAGCATGAAGTGCTCTAACAATTCCTGGTATACGGCTGTGTTGGCCTTGGACCTCAGAAAACACAGTGGACCAACACCAGCAGATGACATGGCACCCCAAACCATCACTGACTGTGGAAACTACACTGGACTTCAAGCAACGTGGATTGTGTGCCTCTCTTCTCTTCCTCCAGACTCTGGGACCCTGATATCCAAAGGAAATGCAAAATTTTCTTTCATCGGAGAACATAACTGTGGATCACTCTGCAGCAGTCCAGTCCTTTTTGAAGCGAGACACTTCTGACGCTGTCTGTTGTTCAAGAGTGGCTTGACACAAGGAATACAACAGCTGAAACCCATGTCTTGCATACGTCTGTGTGTAGTGGTTCTTGAAGCACTGACTCCAGCTGCAGTCCACTCTTTGTGAATCTCCCCCACATTTTTGAATGGGTTTTGTTTCACAATCATCTCCAGGGTGTGGTTATCTCTATTGCTTATACACTTTTTTTTCAACCACATCTTTTCCTTCCCTTCTCCTCTCTATTAATGTGCTTGGACACAGAGCTCTGTGAACAGCCAGCCTCTTTTGCAGTGACCTTTTGTGTCTTACCCTCTTTGTGCAATGTGTCAATGGTCATCTTTTGGACAACTGTGAAGTCAGCAGTCTTCCCCATGATTGTGTAGCCTACAGAACTAGACTGAGAGAACATTTAAAGGCTTTGCAGTTGTTTTGAGTTAATTAGCTGATTATAGTGTGGCACCAGGTGTCTTCAATATTTAACCTTTTCACAATATTCTAATTTTCTGAGATACTGAATTTGGGATTTTCCTTAGTTGTCAGTAGTAAACATCAAAATTAAAATAATTTTTTTTTTTTAATATATCAGTCTGTGTGTAATGAATGAATATAATATACAAGTTTCACTTTTTGAACGGAATTAGTGAAATAAACCAACCTTTTGCTGATATTCTAATTATATGACCAGCACCTGTAGTTGACCAGATCTGCTCTATGCTTTTTAACACTACTTGTACACTTATAGGTCCTGATTCTTTTTGTTATAGCAGTGATTTTACACCGTCATTCTGCACCATAAAATATTATTACTCCACTTAACATCTTTCGTGTGAGTTGTTTACGTTTGAAAAGTCATCTCGCTCAGTTCCTTTTGCCTACAGTGAATAAATCGTGACGGCTTGAAGTAATTACCATAAACAAATATATTGAGCGCTATATATACATACAAAGTTTCTAGGGGTTAACAACTGTACTATGGGTGTTAAATTGAGCCTAAAATAGTAGATTGTTGCATGCAGTTGCCGTGGCGATGGAAGCTCTGGTTCTTTACTTACATCTTGCCTTGCAGCTTTTTAGTTCAAACTGTAAATGTCTTGGTTACAATTAGCTTGAAAGGGAGAAATCATTAGTCCTTGATCTGTTCAGCAGAAATGGTTTCTTATTTGTGTTTGGTTTTGTTTCTCTCCGTGTTCATCACTAATCATGCAACCACAGTTTGATGAATTAGTTTAAAATTTTTTCAACTCACCATTTTAGATAAACAATGAAAAACCATAAAAACATTTATTCCTCCCTCTCGTTCAAGCTCTTGGTTCACACATGCGATAATCGTGCGCACATATTGGCAACGTTTTTCAACGCATCTTTTGTGTTCATTCCCAAACGATTTTCGCTGAGTATGAAGTCTAGTATTACTGGATATCAAGTTTGGTCTACAAGAGGGTTTTGTGCTTGAGGGCCACCGACTCGTGTTTTACTGTAACTTCAGCAGCTCCGGGGAAATGAACGAAAGCGGCAATCTTATTGACCCGGCCAGTTTTTAACTCCGCGTCAAACCAAAAAAACAGGGATCAGTGTGCACCTGTATATGCTTTTTTTTTAACATAATCTTCTTTACTGTTGAATAAAAAAGGACTGAGGGTGAGTAAATTAACAGCAAATTTGTGCAAACTTTCCCTTTAACATCTTTTCAAATTTGGCAAATCCAGTGATTATTTCATCATCAGATGTCGCAACATTAACGCGGTGTCTCATAAACACGCGTTCGTTTCCAGGCAGACAGATAAACTCACCCTACAGAGGATACTGGATGGAGAAAGTGTCTGTGTTGAGTTTGGTGAGCCGTATGCTTCAGACGGTCAGTGGAGGTAATGTGGGTGTCCTGTAGGCATGACATCTGAGTCTTGGCTGATTAGGGATGTTACTGCGTGTGACGTAACAGTCTGTAAAGTGGCAAATATCGCAGATGATTATGCTTAATAAATCAAAACATCACAACTAAAACATGATTTATCATGCAGCTCTAGCAGTATACGTTTCTGCTTTTTCACATGTTGTTTGATAAGAAAAACCATTATCATAAGCGCACTCCTCTCAGTTCCCGGAGCTCAAGCGGCCACACTTTCACAATCACACAGATAAGTGCTGAAAGAAGGCTGAAAAACAGCTTCATTGAGCTAGTGGTTTTAATAGAGGGCCAATAAACCATCCAGCATTTCCTTTGCTCTCATTACCTACATCCGGTGCAGATAAATTGATCCTTTGCCTCCATTCACAAATGCCAGAGACCATTAAGCACTGGACTTGCGTCTGTGAGCTGATGGATGTCCTGATGCTGTTTTCCACACCTCGGGTATTTAAGTGCCTGTGTGTGGCATTGAGATGAGAGAGTGGAAAAAGACTGTGATTTAATTAAATAAACAAGCACTGTGTGTTTCAGAGTCAAGCGTGGCACTGTGTTTATTTACACATGCTCCAACGGTGTTTGCAGAGTCGTACAGTAAATGCTGCTCCGCACAAACTCAGTCTCTGCATCTGCTCAAAGTTTGGGTTGCTAATGTAACATAACGTGCTGACTGTCTTCTCATACTTATAATGAGATGTGATTTTCAACAAAATATAAGCTTTAAGGGAAAAATAGAAGTTTGATGGTTTAACTTTAAAAAAAAAAGACTAAAACCAGCCATAAATATTAGAATTGTGATTTTTCTTTTGTAATGTCAAATAAAAATTCCCATTTTGTACTATACATTAATATTTTTATTAAATCTTTATTTTAACAGTAAAATATTACAATAGTAATACTTCTTAGTGTTTTTATTTAGTAATTAATAATAATAATAATGTATTATACATTAGTATAAATTATAGTACTTTTCTTATAATATAATATTTATTAAAACCATAGCCATATAGATATATAATTACAAAATGTTTGCCAAATTGCGCAGCCATACAAACAAGCCAACAAACCAGAATTGTATTTTTTTTTATTTTTACATCAGCTTTTTTTTAATACATAGTTACTGTTTTATCAGAAAGATTGCAGTTTGAATTTAAATTAATGTTTGCTACACAGCATCATTTAGGCAAAATCACATGAGCCTTCTATGTGCTGCTGATATGTGATCTGCTCTCTTTTATGAAGAGGAGGAAACAATCATATTGTGCTTTAATTAGTGCATTTACCTTCAATTCCTTATAACCTTCTTGTGGTTTAAGAAACTATTAAGAAAGATTAAAATAAAAAATCTAAAAAGAAAGCAGACACCTTTTGTTTCTATGGCAGTCATGAGATAATATTAGCATTTGATTATCAACATTTGTTGTATTTCAGGGGCTTCATTTACAAACCTGCCCTGAAAGAGGCGTACGTCGCTTCGTACGCGAAAGATGGTTCTGGATCTGTTCGATGTCATGTCAGGAGATAATGGTTGTACGGTGGCCAGTAGGAACGCTCTGTGGTGATGCTGAGCGTTTGTGGTAGATGTCTAGCAGTGATGGTCTGTACTGCAGTGCTTTCTGAGTCTGCGTAGAGCAAATGCCTTAACATCTAATGAGTTTGCTCTCAGTATGCTCAAATAATAAGATCACCCTTCCATTCAGAAGTAATAAGAATCGATTAGTTCACAGTCATAACTCTGAAAACAAAGCATTAAACCACTGGCCTCGAGGATATCATGTGCAAACAGAACTCATGCATATCTTTGTCAAGTCTAGAAACTAGTTCATCCTTTAAAGTGCTTATTGTAGCAGACAGCAGATATGTTTTTTCCAAGAAGGCTGATAAAAACCTGTTGTCTCTGACTCTGAACATTAACGCAGAGAATGATATCAGAGCTTGGAAAAAGGCTCTTTCTGTTTTTGTGACAGAGTGCACGTTAAAGGGATCGCTAACCTCAAATTACCATCGTGTCATCATCAAATCTGTCATTGTAGACCTGGACAGTCAGAGTAGTAGACATCTCACAGACAATGACCTTCCTTCTTCCTCAAAAGACGTCCAAGATGGCTGTGGCTTTCATATTTGAAAAGCAAAACTGGCTCATAATCATATTCATGATCCAGTTTCACCATCTGTGTTCCTCTTACAGTAATGTAGTTATTGAGGGATGTGTGGAGCTCAAGGCCACATGTGCAGATAATGCAGCACACAAGAGCTGAAGCTTCGGTAAACAGGAATCCCATTTGGGCATATTTTTCCCTCTTCTCTAGTGTAAGTTAACCCCAGATGTAACGCTACACATCCAACGCAGAGGATTCTGAGCGTGTCTGGCAGAGGTTAGGTGCACCAGGGCTCTGACACCTGCCTAAACACCATATGCTCTCCTGTACTTCCCTGTGGATTTATGTGATCCAGTCAGCTGCCAACTGATCCGATACATTATCCTAGAAGAGGATAACAACATTTCACACACATGATTCACAGCAAATCCTCAGAGATTCCTCATTTATACTTCATACGTGCTGGTTGAATGGTAAAATCCCTTTCATAACGAGAGAAAATGAACTTCTCCGTCCGATGTCAGAACCAGTTCATTAGCACCATGCAAGTGTACAGCACATAATCACGATCAGTGCTGTCTGTAAGCTGTGCATGTTCAGATGACACTCCTGCCATGTGATAGCCATGTGACTGTATTATAATGAATGAGAAATAATTGTAGTGTTCGGTTCTACAAAATTAGTGTTGCTATAGAGTAGAATATGAAACATTTCTTGAAATAATATAATAGAAAGGGGTGCACATAAGTGGTCCGCAGGTGTATAAATGTATGTAAAAAAATATTTAATACTCACTTTTTATTGTAAAATATAATAGTAATATCACAGTTTGTTAATTTATAAAAACAAAATAACATTCAATAATAGTATTATTACTATTATTAATTATTTTATTTTATATAGTTAAAAAAAAACGTTTGTGCACCCCTGATAACAGAACTAAGAGCTTAAATTAGCTTTTTATATTGTTATGCTATGTTATGTTATGTTATGTTATGTTATGTTATGTTATGTTATGTTATGTTATGTTATGTTATATTATATTATTGATCTGTTCCATATTCCTTTTTTTAATAGTTTCTAATAGAATTTCAAAAGTTAACAGCACTGATAAAAAAGAAGAAGAAATTTCTCAGCTAACCTAAATGTGCTTCAAACTTACTATCATCTGTATTAACAGAATGTCGATTTAATCATTATTTAAAATAGAATTTCAAGGTTCAGATAAAACAGAAATATCACCTTAAAGTTACAAGTTGCACCTGCATGATGTAATCAGATGTCGAGACATTCAAGGAATGTGCTGATTCCAGTTTTAGTTGTTCTGATTGTAGTTTAATTTAACTATTCATTAAAGATTCTATTATCTATTTGTGGAACATAAATTAACAATGCTTGAAAGACAATTGTTATTGTATTTACTGCATCAGCAGCCTTTATTAAATCAAATTTATTATTATTATTATTATTATTATTATTTATTTATTTATTTTTCAACACTTTCACAACAACATTTATTGCATTTAACAGATTTGCTGTCTTTATGTAAAAAAAAAAATAATAAAAGTGGCATATATGGCACAGAACAGATGTTTTGTTGATGGGAGACGAGGAACATCACACACCATAGTTTGTTACACAGACAGAACACTGCATTGATGATCCCCATGACAAATTACATATTATCAATACGGTGTTCAGTCTGCAACGACAGAAGAATGCAGATGTTCCAGAACTGGTAACAAAATCAGAAGTCATGAAAAGTTTTTATTTTTTATTTTTATAAATACTTCTCAGCTCTACAGATGTTTTATAGCACTGTATAGCAATGTTTTAGGTGCCTGCTGTATAAAGAGCCCTTGATAAATTTAAGTTTTCAAATCTACAAGTAGGTCTACTCATTTTTTGAGGTCCAAACTGGTCTTTGTAAACCTGTTTCCAAAGAATAAAAGTATATTGGAATGTGAAATCCCTAAACTACAAAAAAAAAAATATATATATATAATTAAATTAAAAAAGCATATGTTTACACAATAGTAAACAAAACAAGTATTATTAGAGAGAGAAAAAAAAACCTAGTTTGCCCTTTACAGGTGGAGGAGTCTTGGTAAGCACACTTCAAACTTAATAATTTGTACCTCAAGTGAGCACAAAGTGCTCAAAATCATATTTTTGTAATGGTCTTTTTCAAAAGAGCCTTGTTCTGAATGCTGCAGATGAGTATTTCAAATCTGTTTTAATTTAACAGCTTGGACGATGTTGAAACAGGCAGGAGGATATAGTAGTGGTTATTTTGTTTCAGACACACTGGTCTGCCTGTTCCCTTGAGATTGTGCTTTTTCTGCTTAAACTGCTATAGACTAATTGTTCAAAACAAGCAAACCAGTCTCTCTGTATAAACTAGCCTCATATCTCTAATACAGTGCTATTTTTTTCTCTTATTCTTAACTGTTGACTTTAAAAAGGGGGAAAAAGCAAATCCTATGTACTTTGTTAATACATTGCATGATACATCAGTGAATGTTTTCCCTAAAAAAAGTCTTATATATGTATATGTGAGTGTGTGTGTTCGCATGTATGTGTATATTGGGCTGTAGTATTTAATAAAATTATAAGCTGTTAATATTGTGCTTGTTTTTCTTTGCCTAGATTCACATAATCTGAAGATTAATCTAAAGCTGAATGGTGTCGCAGATGCTGCCTTACACACATCCTCCAGAGCTGCTGCAGTGAGCACAAAGAGAGACGACTTGTTCTGCCTCAGTGCTAAATTGGCCTTAAAGAAGCACCACCTACCACGGCCACTGTCAACACAAACTCCTTTACAGGATCACCCGACTGATGAGTCCTCAAACTACACAATATCCCTCACACCCTGCGCTGCCAAGGGCTTGAGCCCCCTGGGCTTTACCAAGAAAAACGCAACCAGTGGCATTTCACCATGATCGAACCCGCAAGCATTCCTGGGCTCGCACAGGACTGTTCGATTCAGCAGAGTCACACCTGTCCCAGCTGCTTCATTGAGACCAAAGATATGTCCAATGAAGAGACCAGCATCAACCTCAAAATGACTGATATGAGCCGAGACTACAGCACCTGCCCTATATCTGATATTAACATGCAATGCATGAGCACAAGTGAGACGGGAAGTTACGGGGACCAGCTCCTCACGGATCAGCTTTTAAACTTTCCAGTCCCCAAAACTCAGCTTGTTGAGAAGAAGGAAACAGAGAAAACAGACTTCGATGATTCAGCCTCCAAAAACCTGTATGAGGGCTTGCTATTAGACAAGTCCAATGGAGAGGATGGTTTGCTAACGAATTCAAATCAGGACTGGGGCTACTTCGAGTCCTTCATTAACGAGAGTAAGATGGAATTGCTGGATCTCTGCTCCAAGAACGAGCTCTCCGTAAATCTCTTCTCTGAGGAGGACGTGGACAATTACATGTTTGATGACGATGATGACTCCACTCTGAGCAGCGACGTGTGCTCGTTAAAGATCCGCTACGAGTCCTTCCAGGACAACATGAGGGAGAAAACCAATGTTCTGCAAGAAGAAACCCAGTTCAACTTTTTTCCAAGTGTCTTGGTGAACTGCACCAAGAAAGAGGCTGGTGTGGTAAAACGAGTTGTAGATGAGCCACCACCTAAATCAGAGGAGCTTGGATTTCAAAGTGACAGCAAAGGTGATGGAAATGACTGCTCCGTAGAGCAGACACCTGATTACAGCCCTAAAATGAACTACTTAATTGACTCAAGCAACTCTGCTGATGACTCAGGGGAGTATAGTAATGACAGCTCCTCCACCGTTTCCTCTTTTGACACCTTCCAAGACAACCGGCCTAAAAACTTGTTCTCACGAAAGAACGCAAGCTGCTCCAACCATCTGAACTATGGATTGCGGGCTAAAAGAAAAGTTAGGTATAGTGATGACTACTTGTATTATGTTGAGTCCACCGAAGGAGAAAGAAATGTTGAAAAGCGAGAGAAACCACCGATCGGTCCAAAGCAAGAAGAGGATCTTGACTGGTGCCCTAAAAAGAGACGAAAATACTCTCGCAAGGATCCACCTGTAATAATCAAATACATTATTGTCAACAGGTTCAAAGGAGATAAATGCATGGCTGTGAAGCTGGGCAGAATTGATTCAGACGACACTACTGTAATCTTAAATGAGGATACAGTCAACAAATATGAGAAGCTCGCACCTCTGAAAGATTTCTGGCTGGAGAAACAAAGAGAAAGAGAGGAACAGCTTAAGCTTGCAGCAGGAGATAAACACAATTCTCACCACCATGCCTTCAGTTCCAGTCCCCCCAAAAGGAAACACAAGCTAGCACACAGGCTCAGAATTCAGAGGATTCAAACTGTGGAGCAATCACCCAACAGGCAGGGCCTATTTGCCTCTGATCCCAGGCAGGAGGTTGCTTCTACAGATGAAACTGTCTCCATGGGAATGCCATTAACAATAGCCACCAGCTGTGCAAGAACATTAGACCCAAATGACATCATAGACACTGCAGCCCGGAAGAGCAGATCACAAGAGAGAGAGGAAAGGAGAATAGGGAATAAAATATTCAGAATACAGAAATTTAGAAGTGAAGCCAGAATTAGGAGCAAGAAAATGAGAGACCTTGCGGAGAATAGCGAGAGCGTGACAGACCTGACAGACGTTTGCTCGCTGCAGAAAAATATGGACGCAGTAGGAGGTGCTGAAGATACAAACGTCAGCCCAGCTGCACACAGTCCCCATTTGTGTGAGAGAAAAACGGCTAATGCAACTGACAAATGTGTTTTTGTGTCTAGAACCTGCTCCCCTAACAAAGAGGCATCGTCTGAGAATGTGGCCCCAAGTGTTTCCGTTATCCCGGGTGGTTACCTGCAAACATTGTTAGATGCCTCTGATTCTTCAGGTAGCACCGGTATGCCCTTTTTCCCCCAGCAGACCCAACACTCATTGGATCTCTCTTTGGAAAAGCAGCAATTCATCTCAATTCAGCTAGCGCAAAGCTGTGACCTTTCTCCACCATCAGAATCAGAGCTCCAGCAGTCACCCCAGAATTGTCCGACTCTAACCCAGATGTGGCACCCCCAGCTTGGTCCCAACCAGCAGTTCGCCGCTGCAGATATTGCTGAGTCTGTGATCCAGCCAAGCAGCTTCACTAGAGAGATGGCTATGCCATTGTCTGAGAGTCTGACCATGTCAGGCTACAACCAGCTGAGTATGGAGGGCAACAGGATGCTTTATGAAAAGAATTACATGACTGAGCAGCCGTTGCCTTCTGACGCTGAGTTTCAGGCATGTCAGGGGCAGCCACAGTTTCAAAGAGCCGCACTGCACACAGACAACGGCCGACTCATCAGTTTCGACTCAGTTGGCTCGCTGTCAGCTACTTCTAGCAATTACAGCTCTCTGAGTCTTAAGTCCTGCGAGAAGGATGGCGAGGATGATGTGAACGAGAACTTTCTGGCCCACTGCAGTCCCAAACTGGTGATTCAGCAGAGTATTGATGCAATCACACCCCTGAGGGAGTCTACAGACTTGCTGGATATCTCCAACTTCACTCCGGATAAATTCAGACACACATCATTGTCAGAGCTCTCTCCCCCAGAGACGCCTAATTTATCCCCTCAAGTTATGGGCCGTGAAATGAAGATAGCTGGGAAGGCTGCTGACGTCCAGGATGGGGCTAAGATGCCATGCACCAAGGACGTGGAGTGGAACTGCAAAATGATCGAGCAGCAAGATATGGCTAGATATTCAGTGGATGGGCATGATTTTCAATTACACGTTTTTAACAGTGAAGACAACTTAAGCCTTGGGACAAAAGAGAAAAATCTAGCTGACTTTGATGGTGAATTGATGAGTGCAATCAAGGGGACTAAGGCAAAGAGGAAAAATAGCAACAAACAAACTGCAGGACAGGGTACCAAAAAAAGCAAAGCACCAAGAGCTCCTAAAACAGAGAAGGGCAAAATTCCACGTCAGACTTCACGAGTATCTAAAAAGTTAAAGGCCTTACTGGATGAGAAAGGTGGTAAAGGCCAGACTGAGAGCATTGCTCATTTGCTGAAGGACAGCGGATCAGAGGAATGGACAGGAATAGGTATTTCAGAGAGCAAAAGTCAAGTCCACGATGACCAGCGAGAGTTTGAAGAGCCATCCAACATCTTGTCAAATATTGTCTCAGGAATGGCCGAAGTACAGAGATTCATGATGGCCTCTGTTGAGCCAATATGGGGCCCTGCAACAAATATCTGTCTGCCCTCAGACGCTAACAGCCTTAAGTTAAAGACTCTCAAAATCCTAGCAGGAACTTCATCTGACCCCAAGAAGAAAGGAAATTTGGCTACTGGGGGCACAAAGGGCAGAAAAGGTGGGACAAAAGGTGGCAAAAACCAGGCAAAGTTCAATGCCTCCTTGCCTTTTTTCCCTCAGTTGGCTTTGGGCTGCAACATGTTTGACAAGCCTAACCTTGTTGTTCCTGCTATAAATGGGCCAGCGCACAAAAAGATGTACCGTCACAAAACCAGTGCAAAATTCCCTCGGATTGAAAATCTAAAGGGCACGCGACCTGAACGAGAGCCAAATAAGGACATATCGTCAATGGCATCTTTTGAGAAACTGAGGTAATATTTTATATCTAGCTGCTGATGCACGTTCCTCACTTTCCCACTTCCTCCTCATTTCTTGACATTCCTACACTGACTCAAGACCAGAGATGCATGGAATTACGTTATCCTTTACTACCCCCTCTTTGTTATTGCCCCCGAAGAGGATATTGATATCTTGCATGTGAAACTTCTTGTACTCGCAGACTACCTATTGATTGATTGTGCAAGGCTTGATTGAGATTTTAAATGACCATGGCTGCATTTTTCTTCTGCATTCTTGTTTTTGCTGTTTTGTTTTTCCCTCACAGTTGCTGATTAGTTTTTGTCTGAAAAAAAAAAAAAACACTTTAAGTGCAAATTCTGTTTTTGGACCTTTTTTTGGTTCCTTTCTCAGTGAATCTTGCTGCCCTTATATAATTATATTTCTCTCTTCAAACATGTAGCTATTATAAAATGTATTTGTGTGAAACAAGCTCCCCATTTGACTATGTATGCTGAAACAGATGCCCTCATCTCTTTTTACCCTTTTCCTATGCTCAGCCCCTTGTCTAGGATAACAACATCTCTAAACATTAACAGCACACAGTGGGAAGACATATCAGATAAATGTTGTTCTAATTTCTTACTGTTGGAATGTACTTATGATTTTCTCTTATCTACTATGCTTTTTACAGGAGTTGTACTGGAAATTGTCTTAGAGGGATATTTCTATGCCATGGAAATCTCAAAACGCTTCATTTTTGCATTGTTTTTTATACTTTAGTTTAAATAATGATGATAATAATAATAACGGTATTGAATGATTATTGACAGGAATACTGTAATATTACTACTAAAAGATTATCATATTATTATTATTATTATTATTCAGTATCACTGTACAGAAATGCGCTGTTTAAAGCAAAACATGAAATCTATCCGTGTGCCAAATGTAAACTTTCTGTACACATTTCTAATCTGTATGAACACTGGCTGTTTCATTTACGATCCTGATGAATGCTGGCTGTCCTCCTTCAAGACTAGTTTTTTGTCTGTAGCTTTGTTTTCCTTGGGGACCCTATCGTTTGAAGAGCACCTGCAGCTGACAGTGGTACAACCACTCCAAAACAACTCAACTCTGAACCTTTTTTATTATTGTTTTATTATTCTTGTCACCATATTTAACTAATTCAATGTACCTTAGCATAACGTCCACTTAGAATCAAAGAGAAGCAAAGAAGGTGGACACAGATAATGTTAATTGAGGATGCTATCTGTCTGGTATCAGTCGACAAGCAATTATTACACAATCTACTGTAACAGGAACTGTGAACATGATGTTTCATATATTACATATTTGTTGAATGGATTATTTTTGATGGTTAAGAAACTAAAGAATGTCTCTTTCGCTTTAGCCCACTTTTACACATTTCCCTTCCTGTTTTCCATAAATAGTCAAGTAGTATCCAGTGCGAACAATTACACCTCACAACAACAATATATATTTATTTTAATTATATTTTAAGTTTTTTGGTTAACTCTGTTTTGGTGAACATGCTATATTTTGTTTCATTCATTTTACTCGACCCAGGCTCATTGGAAATATGTGCTTATGGTGATGTTTCTGCAATGCCACTATTATGTACCTTATTCCATGTTTCGCAGAATTTTGAAACTGAAATGTCCAGTGAGTGGCGCTTAAATGCTTGCTCAATGTATGATGGCCATTTTTTTTTGCATTGGTACAGGCACATATTGTACCGTTTTTGCTTCAGGTATATTGTGCGGCAGATACATATCAGAATTCAAATGTCCAAGTTGTACTGCTTAAGGGTTAATGCTCTGTCATGTTCCCGAACCAAATCAAATCTAACCGTGCTAACTATGCTATTTTACCTTTTTTTTTTATCTGGGTTTGAGCTGTTAGTTTCACAGGATTACCATCGGAGCGCTTCACCGAACAAGTGCAATGCCGTATCGGGTGAGCTACCGAGCAAACTTACTTCTGTTAGAAAATGATGCACATGAAACTGTATTTGTAATGCTAACGTACAAAAGTGTCATTTTTCAAATCTCTAAGCATATTAGAATAGTTTTGAGGTCATAACAATAATATGTTATAATTTGCAATCATTTGTACGAAGTCGTCTGAGTTTTACTGCCTCTAGTGTTAAATTCAACTGGAAACTGCAGCAATTCGTACACATTGGTTGTTTTTTTATAATTTTGCAGAAATGTTAGAGGTATGTATTTCCAAAGTGCCTGGGTAGGTTTTATTAGCAGCACATTAGTGCCCCCTAGGTTCTGTCACAAATTTAAAAACTGTAGCTGGAATACCTTTGAAACCAAATTTGTCCTTTGAAAAGCACTGAATCCATTGGCATTTACCACACATAGATGAATATATGACACCTCTGATTTAAAAGAATCACTCTAGGAGGATATCTCAGGTAAAGTAATGCCTTACCTATAGCTTTTACCTTCGAAAGATTTCACTCCGTCCGTCCCCTTCTGCCTCCAGCTAGCCATGTTTCGCAGCAGAATGATGCTGATGAGGAAACTGCACATGGGCCGCTCGCCCGTCTAGCCTGCCTTCTCTCATTTCTGCCTGTTGTCAACTGAATGTACTTCAAGATTTTTACAACGTGCCACTGTTAAGCTGCCTCCTCCTACTGGTGCTAAGAGGGTAACTGTATTTGCGCAGAAATTATGACAAGGATTATACTAAATGAAACCCTACTCCTCTCTTTATGAATGTACAATAGATGGTTCTGTTCGATGTTTTCACAACAGTTCTCTGTCATTAACTGGAATTGCTTTTGCCTTTTTGTTGGAGAAATTATTGAGCTTTATAAATATTGTCTAGAGTTGAAACCAGAGGGATTCTTAATTAACTCTCGACATCACAAAAAATATTGTATATTTTTCTCTGTGCCAATTTGTAAGATATTTTGTAAGTGTATATTTTTCTTAGAAAGTGCAGTGAAGTATTAGTATGTGTGCGTGTGTGTGTGAGTAACCTTTTTTGTGCCTCTGCGGGCAGTGAAAAGGATGTATAATGACAAGCTTTTGGTTTTAAAAACCAAAATATTAAGAAAGAAAAAATGAAAATAAATTTAAAAAGACTACATTTTGTTGCAAGTTTTGTAAGAGGAAACTTATCTTGTTGTGAGAGTGTTGTGTTACCGTGGAAAACACTTATAGGCAAAAAGGAAAAGACAAAAATTGTGAACTATTCGCTGTTTTATAGATTTTCATGTAAATTATTCTTGTATTATTTTATGTTGTATCTGTTGCAAAGGTTTTGAATATTTGTGAACAAGCCTGTATGGTGAAATGTACTATTGGTAACTTGCTGAGTTTTGTAATAATGTTTATGGAGTACATATACAAATTAAAAGGAGATTTTGAATGCTGCCTTTTGTATGTTGTTACACTTCTTCCATCACTTTACTGTTAATGCCTAGATTAAATGTGAACAAAGATGACCGTGGCTGATTTTCCTAGTGCATTTAAGTAAGTATATTTATAAGCTTGTTATATCTACACATTTAATGTGGCATATTCATGTGCTCTCTCTCTCTCTCTGTCTAAAATTATAGCAATGCATGCCTAAATGGTAAATAATGACATGAATTAGAGTTTAATGAAATGTTTACCCATTTCAACCGTCATCATTATCATGGTATGTTCTGGTTGAGCATATTAATAACTTCCAGGGATTGAAACTGCTTGTTGTTTTTAATCCCATTATGTTCTTGGTTATTTTATATTTGTATTTTGTTACAAACACCAGTTGGATTCAGTTAGACCAACAGAGAGGCCTTTATTATTGGACTGCTTAGTCTCATTGCTTTATTGGTATATGCTTCCAAATATAGTTTTTCTTCATAGTCCGATTTATATGGAAGACGAGGACTTCCATATAAATTGGACTATTTGTATTTTCCGATCCTAATTGTTTTGCCTGCTTCTGCAACCAATGTTTAGATCAGATGAGACGATTGGATGATCTATTAGATACCATTAGAAAAAACGTAATGTAACTTTATCCCAGATAGAATTTTTTGTTCTAAAAATGTTCTAAGAACATTACCATTGTTCTAACAATGTTTTTAGCGGGTAGTTTTATTTTTGTTCCCAGAACATTCTCTCAAAAGACAGGATAATGTTCTCTAAAAACATTCTAAAAATGTTTATTAATAACATTATTAGAACATTATCCCCTAACATTCTAATTAAGATTTAAGCATAAGTTTAGATGTCGATGTCTGTTTCAAAGTAATAGTTTGACAATTGACTTGGCAGTGTTGGTCTTTAGTTGCTGTAATCTTTATTGTGGCAAAAACAGCAAGAGGACATGTGGATGACGCTGATTGCTTGCTGATGAATAAGACATCACCACATATGTGGTCTGGTTACATGGTTTCACCCAGTCTAATGTATGGTGTTAGTTGGTATTATTTATTAAAGTGACTCAATGGCTCAACAGCCTGAGACCCAGCTAAATTAAAAGCAGATAATTTCAAGAATTCAAGAACATTTTTTCACTTTGTCACACAAACATCATGATTCAGTATATGACTCTCAACAATGGTGACATGCTTCATGCAGCAATGTATTCTGGGTACATCATACAAAACTCATCCATGGCACCCAGAATGCATTGTGGCATGAAGCATCATTTTTGAGATCCATACACTATTTCTTGAGGTATTTGTGTAGCTAAGCATTCTCGATTACAAAGAGGTTCATGAAAAAAGTAATTTATGAAGAATAGACAAAAAATATATGATATAAATCTGCAGGATCCTATGTGTTGCAACACATTTGCTATAGTCACTTGCAGTAAATTAATAGCATATACTATACTCCAGATAAAACCAGTTTATCAGATTGTTACATGATGACATTTTTAACATCAGCAAGTAACCCACATCTCCTGATGATGTTTTTAAATTCTCACCTTTTTCACCGTAACAAATATAGTTACAGCAGTTAAACAAAAAGTAACACTGAAAAGACTTATACTGCCTAAGTACTGATCACCATAATGGTGACATCAAACTAAACTATTATTTTCAATAAACCATCAACACCTCTGTTAATCTGTATAAGAACTTTTTTATATTTATGACGGAAATAGTCAATCTTGTTTATAGTGAAAAAAAGTGAAATTGGTAATACTCTTTTTGAAGTTATTTACGCTGGAGTTTGACATCAAACAAAGGTTGGGTTTTCACTTTCAACCAACATTTGACTTCTGAGCCCCATCTAGTGTGGTGGGTAGCTTTATAAGAATGTTAGAGAATAATGTTCTAACAATGTTATCAATAGACATTTTAGAATGTTTTTGGAGAATGTTATCCTACCTTTTAAAAGAACATTCTGGGAACTAAAATAAAACTTGCCGCTGAAAACATTCCCAGAACATCAAAAATTTCTAGCTGGGATGTGTTAAAATAAAGAAATTAGCATGATTAAAGAACAATTAATCTTCTAAAAGTCTTTCTTCTTACTGTCAGATAAGGGATCTGACATTCAGGCCCTCCAGCTTGGACTATTTTAACCTGAATTTTAAATTAACAGTCATAAAATTGTCTGATGGAACAACTACACTAAACGTTTGTCCTAAGATCCAAAGAATAAACAGAAACAAAAAAGTAAGCTTTCCTGAGACATCAGAACAACAAATGGTAATTTATAAATAAATGTTTTGGTATCTTACAAAGATATTATTAATTAAAATATATGCTATAGTGGTTAATATAAATGATGACCCAAAGATGACCATTCTTTTATTATTTACACCAAAACCTGTATGGCTTTCTTTATCCTGTGGAAGAGAAAATAAGTTGTTATGAAACTCCACACTATAAGACATTGCCAGGAATTGACACGATTAGAGATCATTAGGCTATTTTACTTGTTTACTTTAATTGTCTTGAAGTCATGGAATCTTGGATCTTGTGTATTCATAGTGAATTCTATCTAGTCATGTCAGAAGTGTGAATGAATAAAAATAACTCATTAGTATGATACCACATTTTCCAAACACCTAATACAGTGCATGAGAAACAGATGATGGAGATATCGATATATATATGATATATTCCATATAATGTATGAATCTGTGGTTTAGACTATCCATTGAGCCAGGAGATGGGCCCTGTGTAATGTAGCATTGGCCCTGCTTCATTGTTACTGCAGATCTTTAAACATTCCTTAGATGTAAGAGGTGTCTAAATACCACGATCTAACCACTGGAGTACCACAAGGTTCAGTACTTGGCCCCTTAATCTTCTGAATATCTTCATTGGGCCTACTGATACAGGCACACGGCGATCATCTATCAAAATGCATAATATACGAAATCTATGAATTGCAAATGATCTTGAACTTGCCCACAACTAAATAGTTTTAGCTCTCTGCCTGGTAAACGATTCCTAATTAATGTCATTAACATTAACAAGATCACCGTCTTCATCCAAATCCTTTAATTTAGAACAGTGAGCCACAAGAACATCTTATATTTCCAAAAAAACTGCAACAGTAGCCTACTCCAACAGGAAAAAGTGTGTATGTCTGCTCAGACCCTGAAATGATGCTAAGCATTTTTCCACATTAATAAGATTTTTTACAAATATGAGCGTATTTAAGCGTACGCACATTTTATAAATGAGGCCCGTGATCACACCAGGCCTATCGGTCAACCACAACAACAGTGTGCATCTGGACACCAGTTACACCATCTAGATCAGCCAGGGGTTTCTTATTGACAGATTTGAATATTTTTGTATGCTATATTGTTTATTTTTCTGTATCTTCTTCTGAAATGTTTTAAACCACTGCTAATCTTGGAAATAGCAATTGATTGTGTGTTTGTAAATTAAACATTGTGTTTCACATGTGGACTTTGAACATGGATACTTCCAAATGTCATTATGACTTCCAGTGATGACATCGGACTATCTGGTACTGGATTTGTATGACAAACGCTTGATTAATTAAAATAATATATTCATTTTTGTGTATTATTTAAGGTAAGATGGGATAAGAATGCACCTTTCAGATGTGTTTTTTTTTTTTTTTTTTTTTTTACTGAGATCTAAATCTCTAGTCTGTCACATATATCCTACCTGTAAATCAAACACGACTGATAAGACTTTTAAGTTGTATTACAGTTCCGCACACCGGAAGTAGATTCGACGCTGAATAGACGCTTGAGAAAATGAACTCCTGAATAGCTGTCAAGATTAACATTTACAAACATCTACGAGGCAGATACGTAATAGTGACTAGATAAGGCTTCTTCGACACATTTATTAAGGTATTCTTCCGCGGTTTTCCTCATTTCGCGAGTCAGTTGTTACGATCATCGAAATGACGGAGAGTTCGCTGACTGCTGGGTGTTTTTATCTCATAGCCGTGCTAACATAGCGTTAGCTTCGCCATAGCTTAGCATGAACAACATAGTTGTTCTCATAGTCCGTGCGAGCGAGCTTAAACCCAGTTTGTGCTCATGCTACAGCTAGCATTAGCTTTACCCTTTTCCTCAGTTCGTGTTTGCGAGAGGTTTGTCGTCACACATTGCGAAATGCACCGCTGATGTTACATTGGTCATATTGCTTTGATGTTTTAGCAGCACGTTAATGACCTGACATTGTTAATTCATGTGCTGTGTTAATTGTATGTGGCATCAAGGACACACGTAAAGGCTGCTTTCCTTCAAATTCTTGAGCTTTAGCCTGTAGCTAGTTTAGCTAACTGATGCCATTTTGTTTTTAGTCTCTGGTTGCAGTCAGCAGGATATATTTGAGAGATCACGATCCAACTCTTAATATTGCGTTACTCTAAAAGATTATTCCAGTCAACGAGCTCTTTCAAGTTTTAACCAGTTTCATTAGCTTCAGGTAACAGTAAAAACACACACCTTTACACATACAGGAACTGTGTGGCCGTGTCATGCCAATATTATTATGTGATAGTGATGGTATCATATAGCTAGTAATGGATGATTGCTATGTTTATGATTATAGATACATGTCATGTACAGTTGAACACAGTGGTTTGTGGTCAGTGTATCTGTGTGTGTGTGGTCTGATTGACACTAACATGTTGTTTCTGCTTCTGTGTTTGTAGTTGTATCTGACAGCTGGACGCAGTGATGGAGGCTCAGGATAATGCAGATCAGTCTGAAACACAGCGCAGAAGACAGCTGGACCGTCTGGACCGAGAAGAGGCCTTCTACCAGTTCGTCAACAATCTCAGCGAAGAAGACTATCGGCTCATGAGAGACAACAACCTGCTTGGCACCCCTGGTAAATCCTTAAATACTTTTATCAAGGTTATAAACCTAACAGAGGTATTTTGGTCATTGTACGTGGTGTAACCGCAGTGTTTTATTTGTTTTGGTTTAAGTGGAGTTGGGTTGTAAATTGAATGGTGATTTCAGGAGTATAAAGGATAATGATACATGAGAGAAGCTGAAGCTATAGATGCTGCTGGGTTTCAGTCAATGTAAAATAACATGACTGCGCTTGATATGAGGTGCTTATCAGAGCAAATATACAAGCTACATGTGATGCCAGCTAAATGATCACAGACTTATTCTCGATGTCTTGGATTTCAGGCGTTCTTTCATTCTGTAGCTCTTAATATCCCTTTTGGGGAACCGAGGGATGAATCGAATCCACAGACTAAAACAACTTCATTTTACAAATCGAGGTTTGATAAATTAAAGTTATCTTTGTTCAGTCTCTCTCTGTGGTGGAAGATTAGAGAGATTTCACAGAATTGCTGTGCTGCTCTTTTCCTTAAAGTGGAAAATACTGTGACTCCTCAAAATGACAAAAACCTCTATACAGCATTCAGTTTCAGTTGGAAATACATCATCATACTGTTGGCTGCAACCTTGGCTCATGAACTTTAATCTTTGAATTAATCAAATTTGTTGTATTCAGACATTTATATTGCACATGGCAGTTTTTATATCAACATTTTAATGATATAATTACATTCCCCCAGTGTATTATTAAATATAAATATTCAAACAATGGCTGTCAGAAAGCAGTTTTTCTTGATGGATTTAGGGCTGAGAAAATTACTGAAAAACTAAATATGAATTTTCTACAAAATTTCAAATTATATTAAAATGTAAAAGGCATAATTTCATTTAGGGGGTAAGAAAAGTTTTTAGCTTCTCTCCTGAGACCATAAGAGGGCTCATCGAGCAAAATACATTGAACAAAATTATAAAACGCAACACTTTTATTTCTGTCCCCATTTTTCATGAACTGAACTCATAGATCTAAGACTTTTTCTATGTACACCAAAGGCCTGTTTCTCTCAAGTCTTGTTCACAAATCTGTCTAAATCTGTGTAAGTGAGCACTTCTCCTTTGCCGAGATAATCCATCACCTCACAGGTGTGGCGTATCAAGATGCTGATTAGACAGCATGATTATTGCACAGGTGTGTTTGGTGGGGTCTGAAAACCAGCAGTGTCTGGTGTGACCACCATTTGCCTCATGCAGTGCAACACATCTTCGCATATAGGGTTGGGTATCGTTTGAATTTGATCAATTCCGATTCTGACCGATTTCTAGTGTCGTTTCCAATAAGATAAAAAATCCAATATAAAATAGTCAAACATTTAGTTGTCAAACATGTATTGTCTTTTTACAAAGCATTCTGTTGTAGCTGAATAACATGAGCAAAAACCAACAGTCTACAAAACAATGCACAGATATTTTCTCGCGAACACTCTCTGACACTCCGTCAGACGATCTGTCCTTTTTTTCCTCAATGGATGCGCAACACACCTGTATAATGACCTCGAGGAGCACAAATCGCCGTCGCTTTCTCACACACTCGCATAGAGAGAGAGATGGGATTGACGTGCTACATCTAAACAATATTATTTGTTGTATTTTCCTTTCAAAATAACGGCGTTCCTATGGAAGACTTCAGCTTTTAAGAACAGCTGGGTTTTCCGGTAGTGGGTGGAGCTAATGCGTGAACTGCAATCTCATTGGTTGGCGCTACCCTATCATCGTCCCTGTTTTGATTTTAGCAAATCAGTTCAAGCGAACACACAAAACCTAATTAATATTCATGAATCCAGCAGCTCATTAATCCTTAGTGTGTTTTATAGTTTTTATTAGTAGGAATCGTATTATCGTCTTATCAGGAGGTTTGTACGTTTTTTTTTTCCCCAATATTTTTATTTTTATTTTTATTTTTTAAAAATTTTTATAACAGAAACACTGAATGACCAAAAACTACCACCAGTCCAGTTAAAATGTTCATTTAAAACGACTAATAATCATTCAAACAAGTTAACTTCTAATTACTAAAGTTCTATTCTTAAATGATACTTGATTATTATAAAGCTTGACTGACTGGCGAGTAAACAAAAATGATTTAAATTAAAATTAAATTAAAAATTTAATTTATTATTATTAATTACTATTTTTATTAATTATTATTATTGTCCGTAGAGGGTTCTAAGTTATGTAGAAACAACATTGTATCACTATACGTTTAACAGCTCTGGCGTGACGAGACGCGTAAAAACTATGTATTAAAAATGTTGTGCGTTCGTTTGTCGGTGGTGTAAAAGTTTGCGAGCCGAGATTTCTTTCAGTGATACAGTGTTGAACAGGGGACTTTTCCCCAAGTGTTCCCTCAACCACAAAAAAAAAAAAATACCCTTACACATACAAATACTGGTGAATCCTTTCCTTTTGGAATTAAATACAACATTAATGCGTACGAAAACAGTGCAGTGTATCATCTGTTTGGGCTACGGAGTTGAGAGAATGAGTTACTTCAGCAAGAGTCGGCTGTTTCAAAACCTAGTAAGCTGCCTAGATGGGCAGCATTTTTGAGCATCACTGAAAGAGAAAATGTCAGTATTTCATTGAGACTTGAGATTAAATAAACTGCTTAAGTATTGTAGATCTTGTAGTATTAATTTACACATGCAGTTACACGTTGTCGGTTAAAAACAAGAAAATGGCTGGTAAAAACATTGAGTGGCTGGTAAATTTTGAAATCGACCAGCCACAGTGGCCGGTGGACTAAAAAGTTAATTTCCATCCCTGGCAGGAATCGTTAAGCAGAATCGAAATGCATACATCTTATCGAATACCGGGTTCTTGGAAATATGGAACCGGTTTTTCGATACCCAACCCTATTCACATAGAGTTCATCAGGTTGTTGTTTGTGGCCTGTGGGATGTTGGTCCATTCCTCTTCAATGGCTGTGTAAAGTTGCTGGATATTGGCAGGAACTGGAACATGCTGTCATATACACGATCCAGAGCATCCCAAACATGCTCAATGGGTGACCCGTCCAGTGAGTATGCTGGCCATGCAAGATCTGGGCTGTTTTCAGCTTCCAGGAATTGTGTACAGATCCTTACAACATGGGGCTGTGCATTATCATGCTGCAACATGAGGTGATGGTCGTGGATGAATGGCACAACAGTGGGCCTCAGTATCTCGTCACAGTATCTCTGTGCATTCAAAATGCCATCAATAAAATGCATGGTGTTCATTGTCCATTAGGGCTGTGCAAAAAATCGAATTTGATTTTTAGTAGTATATCTTCAGCACGTGCGTTCAGATCAGGGTTGCCAGGTTTTCACAACAAAGTTTTTTGGCAGGGTTGTCTCGGTAAAACTCACATTCGCAGGTGGAGTGGCAGTTACTACACAGAGCCGTTGTTCATGGACAAGCTACACAAAATCGCTTTCAATATCGGCAATGAATCGCCTGCGATTTTAAAATCGATTTTGTGTAGATTGTCAGTGAACTACAGCTCTATGTAGTAAAGTCCAACCAGTGTTGCCAAGTCTGCAGTCTGAGGATGACGGGCATGCAGATGAGCTTCTCTGAGACGGTTTCTGACAGTTTGTGCAGGAATTCTTTGGATATGTAAACAGCAGCTGTCCATGTGGCTGGTAACAGCTCTGGTGGACATCCTTGCAGTCAGTATGCCAATTGCACGCTCCCTCAAAACTTGTGACACCTGTGGCATTGTGCTGTGTGATAAAACTGCACATTTTATTGTGGCCAGCCTAAGGTACACCTGTGCAATTATCATCTTGTCTAATCAGTATCTGTATATTAGAAATATCCTCTAACCTAGTTTATAATAGTATTTTTGTCATAGTTTGTGAATTATATATATTTTTTAATTTGTTAATTTTCTTTCAAATGAAGCTGTCTATATGTAGTAGAGTGTTTAACACACAAAAGAGTGATGATCAGGTCAACACAGAGAAGTTTACAAATTCTACATTGAATAATTAAAAAAAAGGTATTCCATAGGTATCAGCAGGGATCGGATCAGTTCTGAAAAAATGGTATCGTTGCATCCCTACTTGATATGCCACACCTGTGAGGTGGATGGATTATCTCTGCAAAGAAGTGCTCACTAACAAAGATTTAGACAGATTTGTGAACAAGATTTGTCTCATAAAATCCATCACCCCATTAAACCGCATAAAAAAAAAATATTTAAATTACATAAAATTGACAATAGAATTTTAATACTGAGAATGTTTTTATCTAAATCTTTTCCATATTGTGTGTATGAAATTTATTTTTTTCATCATCACTGTTTCAGTTTGATATTTTCAGCAGCAACTGATTTTTTATTTTATTTATTGTTCAATTTTGAGAACGCAAGCGCAAGCTATAATAAATATTGAGAGATGCACGCGAGTGCGTTTTAAGCTCCAGAACAAGTTCATCCCTTTGATTTCATTCAGAATTTGTGAAACCATACGGGTCTTTCGATTCCAATTCAGGTTCTTTGGTAAGCAGACATTTTCCAATATAGGTTTGCATTTTATTTGAATTGTTTGCTTTTTGTTTCTGTGATCAGAAACTAATAAACAAACAAACACTTATGAAGACACCCAATCCTTTTATGTCCCAGGAAAGTGGAAAGGAATGTTATTTTGGAGCTTCCTTTAGCCATGCGCCCTGTCAGGAGATGGCATTGAATGGACATTTCTTGTCCTGGTAAGTCTGTAAGTACTGTCCTGTTCTGTTGCTGTTTAATGAGGAGTCTTTTGGACAGCTACTGAATAAAGACTAGACTTCATGAAGTTTGAAAACTCACATCTGATGGTGAAATTCTGCATATCCAACTTCGTCAGAAGAAACGAATCTATTGGAAAGCACCTTGGATATGTTATATAAAAAAATGAACGTGTCGTCATTTGAAATTTCTTGATCTTGTAAACTGTTAAACTTTGCCCCTTTTTACACTTGTTATTAATGTAAAATCTCACTTAAACACATTTTAAATTACAGATGTCAATGCACCCAAAAGCATTATGAATGGACTGTGCCCGAATCACTGAAGCCACTTAATATTGCTGCAAATAACCTTGTCATTTTTTCATGGACTGAACCAATAAAGCATAGTTTTGTGTTCCTGGCTGTTTCTTTTTATTCTGCACTCACAATGTGAAAAAATCAATATCTTATTTACCATATAATTATTTTGCTGCATTACATTTGGATCTTGTTTCTATTATTTCTTTTCCCAAAGAAATGATTAACCTTTTTTTTTCTACCCTTTGCTTCACTCGTAATACACTTCACTGTAACATTGTAGAATAATAAATTATCGATTGAGGTTCAAAAAAAAAAGAAAAAAGAAATGCACAGTTCATACAGTCAGTGACAGTAACACCTCAAATATGCAAATAAACAATTTTGGCTTAAAAATGTACAGTGTGAAACCTCAGCTTATAAATATTCAGAAACATTTTGACAGTTCTTCATTAATTGGAAGGTGTTCTTGCAATACTCAGACTAAAGTGGTATGACATGTAATAATACTCATAATTTAGCAAAAGTAAAAGTCAAATAAAAGTCTTTTTGACCATTTAGATTTTGTTCAGTAATCTTAACATGTTCTCTATAACACCACCATGTTTGTTTGTTTTTTTTTGCTTAATAAATCAAATGTTTTATGTTGTACATTACACTATTTCCAACCTGTTTCTATGTGTATTAACATGCATTCAACAGTTTACTGCAGTTGGATATGCAGTGTTTTGCTTTATTTGTTTTGTGTAAAACAGTTAAATATTTAACCATATCTTGCAAATCAGGATGTTATGTTGTGCCAGCCATGCAATTATTAATAAAAGGATTTGAGTCTTGTTGCTTTCATTCACATTTCACCCTATCAGCCATCATTGGTTGATAAGCTCAGTTGTTTGATTTAGTTGACATTTCCTCTTGAAACAGCGAGTTTGAGTGAAACTTTGTTATAGATTTCGTCACACCAGTGAACTGTGAGATTGATGTTGCTAGTCAGAGGCAGGTGGTATTAAAGGGAAATGATTCTAGACAGCATTTTATTGGGTGAGCATTTGGAATTTCCCCTCAGTGCGTCAGTTTTTGGTCCTCTGAAAAAAAAAAAGACTACATTTTAAGTGTGCTTCGCTTCTTAAAGTTAATTATGTTGATTATTATTATTATTTAGAGGTCAACTGAACTCTAGATGACCTAAAAACTTAAAGTCATAGAATTCTTATTACAGGGAGTCTTTGAGAGAAGATCAAACCGGAGAGCCATTGAAAATTTTCATGAAAGTAATTGTCCATGTTTGACCACAATGATCAGTGCATTGGATTGGTCAGGTTGACTTTACGTTCTTGCAAAATCCCTATTCTTTCTCTGAAATCTCAATTCTAACCCATTCGTTTTCTTGGTCAGGTGAAATTACAGCAGATGAACTGTTAAGCCGCCTTCGGCAAGTCAAGGATGGCCCGGAGTCGCCCAGCAATGGTTCCACTGAGGAGAGAAGGGAAGGACCTGCTGGTAAGTCAACTGTTTTCCTTTTTATACAGAATCCATACCTTCTATATGACTTTCCTTGTAATTCAGCCATTTTAATAATTTCTTAAATTATCTTGTCATTCCCAGCAACAGAGATGGAGGGCACTGAGGAAAACCCAAGTGGGGAGAGCCTTCTTGACTGGCTCAACACTGTACGACAGACAGGGAATACAACAAGGAGCGGATACCGGGGTAACCAGTCATGGCGGGCTGTAAGCCAAACCAATCCCAACAGCGGTGATTTCCGCTTCAGTTTGGAGATCAATGTCAATCGCAACATAGCAGAGCAGCAAACGCAGACGGAAAGGCTGGAAGGGGGCCAGGAAAGACCAGATGTCCCTGTGTCTGAGCCGGAGAGTCTTATGGAGACCGCAGAGGTTGTTGAGGAGCCAGTGGTGGAGGAGCTTGCAGTTATAGTAGAGCCAGAGCTACCAGTTCCTATCACCCTGATTCAAAACACGGAAGTAATTGCACCAAGTCCACCAACTCCAGTTCCCCCAACATTGCCCCCAGTAGAGCAACCACGCAGGGGTCAAATTAGGGCTCGCAGTAGAAGCCCAGAGCAGCGACGGACAAGGGCTCGCACTGCAAGAGGTCACTCGCCGCTCAACCTCGAAAGATTGGACGGACTTCCACCTACTCAGCATGGCCTGCCTTCTCGCAGTCCTGAGATCCTTCCAGAGCCCCAGGTCGAGGGAAGCTCAAGGACTCGGCAGTTGTTTTTGTCTAGACAGAGTACTGTGGAAACGGAAAGTCAAGAATCGGAAGCAGCTCCCGAGTTACCCGGAGCACCGCAGGAGAGGGAGGCATCTGCTGGAGAAGCAGGAGCCTCAGGACGTCGTCCTCCAACCATAATGCTGGATTTACAGGTGCGCAGGGTGCGTCCCGGAGAGTACCGTCAGAGAGACAGCATCGCTAACCGAACCAGGTCGCGTTCACAGCCCTCCAACAACACTTTATTATATGAGACTGAGCGTGGGGGTTTCCGCCGGACCTTCTCCCGTTCGGAGCGGGCAGGAGTGAGAACGTACGTCAGCACTATCCGCATTCCCATTCGCAGGATCTCGGACACTGGACTCGGGGAAGCCACATCTATGGCTCTGCAGTCTATGATTCGTCAGATCATGACTGGCTTCGGTGAACTTAGCTACTTTATGGACTCGGACTATCCAGACTCGAACCGTGAAGACAGCCCAGCTGCAGACCTCGCTGATGGACTGGGTAACCCTGATGCTTCCACCGGAGCCGCTGCAGGGGAACCCGACTCCTACCTTCCTGGGAATGGAGGCTCTAACCAAAGTGGTTTAGAGGCACGGACAGAGGAGAGGGAAGTGGATGGTGGGGCGTCTAATGCCAGCAGTCCTCAGGAGAACCGAGGCAGACAGCGGGCGCCCATTAGCTTGGATGAAACCGGATCTCTGCCCTTTCTGCGACTTGCGCACTTCTTTTTGCTCAATGAGGAAGATGACGACCAGCCCAGAGGTCTCACCAAAGAGCAGATTGACAACCTGTCCATGCGAACCTTCGGCGAGAGCGATGCTCTCAAAACCTGCAGCGTCTGCATCACAGAGTATGCTGAAGGCAACAAATTAAGAAAGCTGCCCTGCTCTCACGAATACCACGTGCACTGTATCGACCGCTGGCTTTCAGAGAACTCGACCTGCCCTATTTGCCGAAGGGCGGTTCTGGTTTCCACAAACCGCGAGAGTGTTGTCTAGCCAAAGTTGGTTTTGTGACACTGCGATATCACTTTCTCCCTTCCCTTTACATTTATTAACTACACATGTGAGAACTCAAATTGAGCCCCCCCCCATACATCCTATAAGTAACCATGAATAAGTTTTAATAGATTTGCTGGTTTACCCCAATTTACACATCAGTGTATTTTGAACCATCTTTCAATGGAATAACAGTGGTGCAAGATGGAGCCCTGATCATTTACTTTTACTGAACATCAACATTCAGCAAAATTATAGGTTGAGAGGCAATATATAGTAGTACATACACTTTCATACTGAAAGAGAGATTGGAGTTGTACTTTCATGTGTTTCGTATCAATTATAACAAAGTTTGTGTTTTTATAAAAATGAATAATTTGAGCATCACGAATAGCATTAAGGATCAAGAAAAGTGTAATCTGCTCATGCACAAATACATTTAAATTGGAAAACCCATTGAAACGGTTGCATCTAACATGATCTTGATTTCATACAGTGTTGGTATGAAAGCAGAATGTGTGATGTACCAGTTGCACCGTTACTATAAAGACTAAATACAGGAAAATAGTAGTAAATTTCACAGTACCTCAAAGTGAATTCATCATCCTTTATAGAATAGACTTTGATTTGGCTTCCAAAGGTTTTGAAAAACATTTGGCCAGACACATTTTACAGTTACAAACACATAAGGCTGTAAATATGCTCCATGGACACATCAGGTTGTATTTCTGCCCTTCTTCCCAAATGACGATGATGCATCAGTTGGCTGACTCAAATCTACTTCATATATATCTTTGGCTACGTATAGGCAATGTTGTGCAATGCTAATAAGGAAAATGTAAAGGACGTTTTTGACATTGACTTGTATGTTGTAGTCTGTAAATATTAATGTTTAAAATGAAGACTTAAATGGAAGTTTTTCTAACAGTTCTGTACATTTAAGAATAGCATTGTTTATCTTACTCCGAGGAGGAAATTATTTTTCTCATTATGTGATGGTTGGTTCATATGGGAGTTAAAGTCCTTTAGTCCCATGCTAGAAAAACAAATGCAGTGTTATTTAGAAACAATAGATGAAATATCTGTCTATATTGTTTCTGTGTTGACTTGGGATGCATAATGTTCTCCACCATGAGTTACGTCAACATTTCATGTATCATAAGCAAGCCAACCATTGTTAAAAATGCATATTCTTATGTTCAGAGGTCATGTATTATAAGAGCGAGTTACTAGATAGAATTTCTTAATTTTTTCAGCATCATATTTATAGCTTATATTTTGAGTCATCTTTTGACTAGCTTCCAGTTTGCTGTGTTTAAACTGAATAAAATGGTTTCCTCACTTGACCGTTTCTCTGTGGCCTCGCCATCACGTTTAATGCTGCTGTGGAATAAAGGAGCTTACAGTGAATCACACAGCCTAATGCTATCACTCAGTCTAATTCAGCAATACATAATATGCTGTGAAAGTTTTTTTTTTTTTTTGTTCTGCACATTCTGGTTCAAGGTTTGTATTTACCAATAATATTGGTTTTCCACAAATGTTCAGCAGCATTCTGAATTCTGTTTGGATTCTTTAGGTGACAATTGCGTGTATCACACCAGTGCTTGCTGCACAAAGACTTTGCACACTTTCTGCTTTCTGCTCAGATGAACTACTAAATATTGATCAGTCTGTTCTGGCTTCATCAAGCCATGATGTTATTTGTATATTACAATAAAAAAAAAAACATGTACAGAAACATGACTGCGATAGTGTGTTTTGAAAAAAGCAAGTTTGCATATTTGCACATTTTTTATTTTTGATAGTGATTTTGTGCTTTATATATATATATATACTGTTTACAGTTTTTGCAAGCACTAATATAAGTATGGTAAAGATTTGGTAATCATAAACCTAAGATGATTTGTTCATTAAACTAAATCATCTGTTAAAAATGATTATCGAAGTATCACTATTTCAAAATGCAATTTGCAAATGACTCTTATTCCATCACAATAATCTGTCAATTGAAAAGACTGCTCAAAATAACTAACTGTTGTATTAATCTTAATGCATAGTTTTCTGGAAACAGATGAACAATATTACAGTATTGTTCAAAATAATAGCAGTACAATGTGACTAACCAGAATAATCAAGGTTTTTCGTATATTTTTTTATTGCTACGTGGCAAACAAGTTACCAGTAGGTTAAGTAGATTCTCAGAAAACAAATGAGACCCAGCATTCATGATATGCACGCTCTTAAGGCTGTGCAATTGGGCAATTAGTTGAATTAGTTGAAAGGGGTGTGTTCAAAAAAATAGCAGTGTGGCATTCAATCACTGAGGTCATCAATTTTGTGAAGAAACAGGTGTGAATCAGGTGGCCCCTATTTAAGGATGAAGCCAACACTTGTTGAACATGCATTTGAAAGCTGAGGAAAATGGGTCATTCAAGACATTGTTCAGAAGAACAGCGTACTTTGATTAAAAAGTTGATTAGAGAGGGGAAAACCTATAAAGAGGTGCAAAAAATGATAGGCTGTTCAGCTAAAATGATCTCCAATGCCTTAAAATGGAGAGCAAAACCAGAGAGACGTGGAAGAAAACGGAAGACAACCATCAAAAGGGATAGAAGAATAACCAGAATGGCAAAGGCTCAGCCAATGATCACCTCCAGGATGATCAAAGACAGTCTGGAGTTACCTGTAAGTACTGTGACAGTTAGAAGACGTCTGTGTGAAGCTAATCTATTTTCAAGAATCCCCCGCAAAGTCCCTCTGTTAAAAAAAAGGCATGTGCAGAAGAGGTTACAATTTGCCAAAGAACACATCAACTGGCCTAAAGAGAAATGGAGGAACATTTTGTGGACTGATGAGAGTAAAATTGTTCTTTTTGGGTCCAAGGGCCACAGGCAGTTTGTGAGACGACCCCCAAACTCTGAATTCAAGCCACAGTACACAGTGAAGACAGTGAAGCATGGAGGTGCAAGCATCATGATATGGGCATGTTTCTCCTACTATGGTGTTGGGCCTATTTATCGCATACCAGGGATCATGGATCAGTTTGCATATGTTAAAATACTTGAAGAGGTCATGTTGCCCTATGCTGAAGAGGACATGCCCTTGAAATGGTTGTTTCAACAAGACAATGACCCAAAACACACTAGTAAACGGGCAAAGTCTTGGTTCCAAACCAACAAAATTAATGTTATGGAGTGGCCAGGCCAATCTCCAGACCTTAATCCAATTGAGAACTTGTGGGGTGATATCAAAAATGCTGTTTCTGAAGCAAAACCAAGAAATGTGAATGAATTGTGGAATGTTGTTAAAGAATCATGGAGTGGAAGAACAGCTGAGAGGTGCCACAAGTTGGTTGACTCCATGCCACACGGATGTCAAGCAGTTTTAAAAAACTGTGGTCATACAACTAAATATTAGTTTAGTGATTCACAGGATTGCTAAATCCCAGAAAAAAAAAAATGTGTGTACAAAATAGTTTTGAGTTTGTACAGTCAAAGGTAGACACTGCTATTTTTTTGAACACACCCCTTTCAACTAATTGCCCAATTGCACAGCCTTAAGAGCGTGCATATCATGAATGCTGGGTCTTGTTTGTTTTCTGACAATCTACTGAACCTACTGGCAACTTGTTTGCCACGTAGCAATAAAAAAATATACTAAAAACCTTGATTATTCTGGTTAGTCACATTGTACTGCTATTATTTTGAACAATACTGTATATATGTAGATCATGAAACTTTGAGGATGAGATCAGTTGACACCAGATACCATGAAACATGAACTAACTCGACTGCATTATCTGGATGTGATATTTCATCATCAGTGTTCATCACACACAGTTTATATGGTCCTAAATAGCACTTTTCAGACCAAATTTTCAAATCTGAAATACCTTTATGTGTTCTGGCCCTTGTAATGAGAAGTCCACAAGTGCTGATGAAAATATAAAGTTATATATACATATATATATATATATATATATATATATATATATACCAAAATGTATTTAGACACTTTCAAAAATTCTCACATTATCACAGTTTATTTGCTCCAGTTTAGAAAATGGTAATACAATATGAGAAGTCAAGAGTTAAACTGTGTCAGAAGACTTAATCTTGATAATGTCAGATAACTTTGATAGAATGGATTGGGTTGAATAGCAGCCAGCTGTTAAATTTAGCTCAACCAGTTACCAAGCAATGCTTCATTTTGTTAAGATCTCATTAGAAATTAAAGAAAAAACACTTAAGCAAAACATGGTCAGGTCAAAGTGCTCCCAAACTTTGATCAGTTTTATTGCTAGACCACTGTATAAAGAATGTTTGGGTATAATACTGTATGTCACAGTTCACTTTATTTAGTTATCCTTACACCTGTAAATGAATTACAGTGTCCTGCACCCACTAGTAGAATGAAATATCAAAAAATGTATCTATAGCTACATATATATATATATATATATATATATATATATATATATATATATATATATATATAAACAAAATGAAAGAAAAAAAGGGTGATGTGTTTCTATTCATTGTGACGTGATCCAAGGTTCAAGTAAAGGAAAATCAGACTGAAAGCCATTCTCTGTTTTGCAAAAGCTTTACAGGTTTCTTTTTTCTCTCTCTTTCTTTCTTTCTTTCTTTCTTTCTTTCTTTCTTTCTTTCTTTCTTTCATTTTCTTTCTTCTTGATATTATGTTGCCAAGGCTTTACAGTGATGAATGATGTCTTGCTTGTATGATCAACCAGTGTTGGTATCTGACTAAATTATGATTAACAGTTGGAAAAACAATGCAGTGATCGCGCAGGGGCCTCATGCTCGCACACAACATTTTTGCTACCTTGACTTTGCAGCCTGTTCATTATCAAAATATAATACATATAAATTAAAATATAAAAGTTACAATGCTCAATTGAAATAGAATGTTGTTGCGTGCAGTGTGACCGGAGCACCACTGTGCTGTCCTCTTTCATCATCTCATGTTCGAGATCCACCTATGGGAAGGGCATCTGTACCTGACCTCTGCAGAAGCATCCAATTGCACCAAGTCTGGCTAGACAGACAGAAGCATGCAGCCAATGCCAGGTAAGGTCCCGCCCCCTTACCTAGGGGTATTATAATGGCTGCAGTGCTGCTCTTCTCCAGTTGACATTCGTTCTCGCGATCTCTGCATTAACACAGTTCGGTTGGATTACGCTGCTCACCTTCGTGTCTTCAAGAGGACATATCGATTGATAAGCCTCCGCCAGACGTGACTGTCATCTTCTCAGCCTTCTGCTGTGTTCTGCATTCAGAGCTGCCCGCACTCTCGTCGTTTTCACCTGCTCCCACGGCTGCCCGCCACGGATTTTCCGATTTCTTCTCTGGTATGTCGCTTTCTAAACCTACCGCTTCTCCTGGGAATAGCCTATCACAGGCCTGTCCGGCCGTGTGTGGAGCGCTAATCGCTGCTAAGAACCTTCACCCGTTCTGCATGGTTTGCTTGGGCCTTAAACACGCTCAAGAAGCCTTGGAGAACCCAGAAAATTGCAAACAACATGTCTGGACACCGGTTCTAGGGGCACGCCGGCCCGTAGAAATGAGGGGTCCAACCACGGGGTGAAGTATCGGCGGCAGGCCGGAGTGATGGTCACTCGGAGCTTGCCCTGTTGCCATGCCCATCTCGGGACTCGGTCGTGAAGCCAGTGCTGAAGCGGTCTCATATGGAGTAGCCCGAGCGGTATGACTGCCGCCGCGGACGCCATATGCCCCAGGAGCCTCTGAAACAGTTTCAGTGGAACCGCTCTCTTGCCCTCAAATTGTCTCAGGCAATTCAGCAGTGACTGCGCGCGCTCGTTTGTAAGCTGTGCGAACATGGCGACCGAGTCTATTTCCATACCGAGAAAAGAAATCCTCTCCACAGGGGAGAGTTTGCTCTTTTCCCAGTTGACCTGAAGACCCCGTCGGGCGAGGTGTCTGAGCACCAGATCTCTGTGCTCGCACAACCGCTCTCGTGACTGAGCTAGGATCAGCCAGTCATCGAGGTAGTTGAGGATACGGACACCTTGTTCCCTGAGAGGAGCCAGGGGTCCCTCCGCGACCTTCGTAAAGACGCGGGGAGAGTGGGCCAACCCGAATGGGAGAATCTTGTACTGATATGCCTGCCCCTCGAAAGCAAACTGAAGAAACGGTCTGTCGAGGAAGAATGGAGACATGAAAGTACGCGTCCTTCAGGTCGATCGCTGCAAACCAATCCATCGGATGAATGCATTCAAAAATGCGCTTGGGCGTTAGCATCTTGAACGGGAGTCTGTGCAGAGCTCGTTCAAGGCACGCAGGTCCAGGATTGGCCGTAACCCACCTGTCTTCTTGGTTACTATGAAGTAAGGGCTGTAAAAGCCGGACTTCATGTCGGCTGGAGGGACCGGCTCTATCGCGCCCTTTGCCAGCTGGGTGGCAACCTCCGCGTGCATGATAGGGGCATCTGTGCCCACCATCGTCGCGTGGACACCCCGAAACCTAGGGGGACGCTGGGCGAACTGAATCGCGTAGCCGAGCCTGAGCGTCCGGATGAGCCAGCGGCAAGGCCTGGGGAGCTCTAGCCAGGCTCCCAGGAACCGAACCAGCAGGGTCAAGGGGACTACAGGCGCACCCACAGTGGGGCAGCGTGGTGGAGCAGACAGCCCCGGCATGGGAGGTATAGTGTCCCTTAGCGGGGGCGGAGTGCGGGCACTCGTCTGACTCCAAGTGGCAAAGAGGGCATGAGAAGGCGAAGCGTTCTTGAGCCGTCTTTGCATGGAAACTGGCAAGGGGAGAGAGGAACGAGAGCGGTGAGGAAGCACGTTGCCAGCTGTCGTTCGTGGCCTTTTGGGACCCGGAGGTAGAGGATACAGCTCTTTTAGTGAAGGCGCAACAAAAAGAAAAGCGAGAACAAAGGATTCTCCACCGGCCCTCCTCCGGGGGAAGGAGTGGTCCTGCTACCATCTCCTGATGAGCTGACGTCTCCAACTCCGGGTCGCCCGTCTCAGGGTCGCCGCTTGGCCTGGCGTTTGGCAGGTTTAAGGGCAGAGACGGGCTGTGCCGCCCTTCTGCGGCCATCTCCTCGCTGCGGCCGGGGTGAAGGCTGCTGCTGTGGCCAAGTGGGAGTGGAGGAGGCCGCAGGGGGGCGCCCTCGGCGACGAGCAGGCTGAGGTTGCGCCGGCGGCAAGGTGGAAGCAGCAGTGGGCCGCCGGGGCAAGATGTGTCTGATGGCCTCAGACTGCTTCTGGGCGGCAGAGAACTGCTGGGCAAAGCTCTCTACCGCGTCGCCGAAGAGGCCATCCTGGGAGACCGGGGAGTTGAGGAGCTGAGCCCGATCAGACTCCCTCATGTCTGCCAGGTTCAGCCATAGGTGGCGCTCCTGGACCACCAAAGTGGACATCACCTGACCCAAGGAACGCGCATTGACCTTCGTCGCCCGGAGAGCGAGGTCGGTATCAGTGCGCGCCTCCTGAAAAACCTCTGGGTCAGCACCGCCCTCGTGCAGCTGCTGGAGCAGCTTGGCCTGATAGACCTGCAGTGAGGCCATGGCATGCAGGGCAGAAGTGGCCTGGCCCGCAGCTCTGTAAGCCTTGGCCACAAGCGTGGATGAGAACTTACAGGCCTTGGAGGGCAGCTTGGGACCACCACGCCAAGTGGAGGCGCTCTGTGGACACAGTTGCATCGCAACAGAACGCTCCACCGGGGGAATCCCAGCATACCCCTTGGCCCCCCCGCCATCGAGGGCAGTGAAGGCGGAGGAAGAACCAGAACGGTTTCGGGCAGTTAAAGGTGCCTTCCATGAACTAGTTACTTCCTGGTGCACTTCCGGGAAGAAAGGAACCAGAGGGGGGTGCTGGCTATCCGCATGAGCAGCCCCCAGGAACCAATCATCCAGCCTCGAGCGCTCGGAACAGGGTGGAGGATTCCACTCAAGCCCGATGCTCTCCGCTGCCTGGGAAAGCACGGCCGTCAGCTCGGGATCAGACTCGGACAACGCTGGCACTCCCGAGAGAGGCAACTCAGCCGAACCCTCATCTCCCGAGGACTCAAGCCCGCCTTGTGATGCGGCGATCGACATACGGTCCTCTTCGCGAGCTCCGAATGAGATGTCAGGAGCCTGAGAGGGTCCAGCAAACTCATCCGGGAACTCGACCGGCTGCGGCGTATGTGAGGGGGGTGTGGCCCGAGGAGGTTCGCTTGTCGGGGAAGCCCACACGGTAACCCTCAGATCACCCTGGCCACCAGCCGAAGTAGCTCTCTTACGAGAAGAGCTAGAACGGGGTGTGGCAGAGGGGACTCTATACCTTTTAATGTAATCGAGTCTCGATCTCAATGCCGAGATGGTCATGTCCCCGCAATGAGAACATGAGCCATCCACAAACGCAGTCTCAGCGTGCTGGAAGCCCAGACACGTGACACAGCGATCGTGACCGTCACGAGGAGCGATATATCGACCGCACCCAGAAACACACAGGCGAAATGACATCTTTAAAAAGACGCAAATCGGCCCGTAACTCTTTTGTGAGAGAAATTGTCTCTTTTAGAGGTGTTGAAGCGCTCAGGGGAACGCAGGAGCTGTCGCAGGAAACCCAGAAGAACCGCTGAATCGCGCCGTCACACCAACACCAGCTCTTGCTTGTAAACACTCCGGTGATTGCAGCAAGCGATGTGCTCGGCTCCGAAGCGAAAGCTTGAATGCGAGTTGCTCGCGTTGCTCCTTATATACCCGCTCTGCGGGGCGGAGCTCGCGATGCAAATTCCGCAGACCAAGGTACTTTGTGTACCATTGGCTCGTTTTGTACCACTCGAAGGTGATTGGGCTCTCGGGCGAGATCCCATTCGTAACGTCGAACGTGACCGACTGAAAGGGAACTTTATCATAATAACTCATAATAATGAGAAACTTAATCCAAAAAAGAAAAAAATAGAGAAGGCACACTAGGGACATCTGTTGGTCAAAGCCATACAGGAACACTACAAACATTGCTTGTTCTGTAATCTAAAGTGTATAATGCTATAATCTGACATTAAATAGCGATTTCAGATAAATTATCTGCATGTAGCCTTTTGTCAGTTTGTAACAGTGTTACTCTGCCAGATAGTTATGGCTTCAAACATTTCAGACTAACATTTCAGTTCAGAAATCCAGGCATTTTATGAAGAAATGAAAGACATTACACATACTGTATAAACTTAATTTAAAGATGTTTATTTCTATGATTTACTAGTTTTATTAGCTGTCTCTTTCATGCATCACATGCATACAAAGTTTTTTTATTATTATGAGAAAGTTTGTCTTTATTATGAGAAACGAAGACATTCTTTTGAGAAACTAAGTTAGTATTACGAGAAATGTTTTCATTATTACGAGAAAGTTTCTCATTATTACTTTCTCGTACTCAGAATTCATGCTGTGCATTTAACCCATCCAAAGTGCACACACACAGAGCACTGAACACACACACACACCGTGAACAGTGGTTATCATTTATTCTGCGGCGTCTGGGGAGCAGTTAGGGGTCCGGTGCCTTGCTCAAGGGCACCTCAGTCGTGGTATTGCCGGCCCGAGACTCGAACCCTCAGCCCTAGGGTTAGTAGCCAACCTCTCTAACCATTAGGCAACAACTTCCCCACAATTTTTATTGACTTAGTTTGTCATAATAATGTGAAACTTTCTCATAATAATCAGAACATTTCTTATAATATCGTTTTATGTTCTTGTAATGAAAAACTTTCTCGAAATAATAAAAAATTCTTAATTGACACAAGCTAGTTGGCTACAGATGCTTGGATACACCTCATAGAAAATTGGTTTAAATAAGGTATCAATCAAAAGGGCAGAGGTCAGCAGCCATTGTAACATCAATGTGTATTTTGCCTTTGCAGCCAGATAAAAGGTATTCATCAGAATGCGCTGAATCCGCCGGCTAATCTGAAATGATACTACTACATTCTCTGCATTTAACCCATCCAAAGTGCACACACACACACACACACACACACTGTGAACACATACCCAGAGCAGTTGGCATATGGCATGGATAGTCAAATCAAAGTTTTAAATGCTAAAACAGCTTGCGATAGTGGGCAACCATTTATGCCTGTAGGAGCCATATATATATCCACCTTCTCTGGATGGGTTAATATTGCTATTATTATTCTAGCCACTGGGTGGGAGTGTTGCACTATGTGTGACACGTCACTGGGAGGTAGATATATTTACAGGTGTTGCAATTAGTTAGGAAAGGGTGCGGATGGCGAAGAAAACACGGTTCTTACCGTAGCCGTGAGCACTCAGGTTACCAACAGCACGACAGCATTTCCAATATTCAGCATTGGGTGAAATATAATTTTATGTAAATTATCCCTTTTTTACCTTCATAATAAACGGGAACACCACCCAAAGAGAGCTAATGTTTAGAACACCATGCTATCTATGCCGAAGCTTATAGGATAGCCTCAACAATGCCGTTGCACCCGGGGAGCAGTGCTTTGCTCAAGGGCACCTCAGCCGTGGTATTACCGGCCCAAGACTCGAACCCCCAACCCTAGGAATCAAACTCTCTAACCACTAGGCCACAACTTTTTATTCAACAATATTATGAGTAAGTTTCTCAATATAACGAGATACTAAGTCATAATTATGAGAAAGTTTCTAATTTTATGAGTTACAGAATCATATTTTTCTCAACTGATGGGAACGGACTTCCATATTTTTAAACCATGCAAAAAAAAAAAGAAAAAAAAAGAACTAAAGACATTTTTTTTCAATGGACGATTTAATTTTCTCGTTTTAGTAAATTGTTAAAGGATTTAGTTTAATAAAATCAACAAATGAATTATTATATCGTGTGCACAATTTACTTAAAAGGAGGAAACAAGTCAGTAGTCTATGTTGTGTGCACTATTTAGTAAAAGGAAGAACAAATTATATTGTGTGCCATTTTTTTTTTTTTTTTTTTTTTTTTTATAATTACAATTGTTATTTTTTTCCTGCATGTCATGTGTGCGGTTCGAAGTCACTTTAATTGTAAAAATAACCACTTGCTGTCTTAGTGTTTATGACTAATGAAATGTAAGGGAAAAAATAAAGGAAAAAAGGAACACTGCAGGTTTATTGTATTTTTTTTTTTTTTTTACTCTTTATTTTGTAGCTTTTATTTCTCTTTGACGTAAGAATGAAATCTCTTTTTTTTTTTTTTTTTACTGGTAACCACTAAAGCAGCAGTGATTGGCTGAGCTCGACCAGCGCTGAGAAAAGTAACAGGTTTCACGGGACGACCGTCAACATGTCCCTCAGTAGCTGGATGATCATTTACAGTAGCCTTACGACACCGATAAACTTTGACAGACAGTTAATTAAAAATGCATTGATTTTAAACATGATAATTGTCATTTAGAGAATCATATTTGAATAACTAGCCATCTTCCGGAGCGCTTAGCGCCGCCCATGCTTTAATAGTTTTCTCTGTTTCTGTGATATATGTGGCTCTTGATGGCGGCTGTAATAGAGTGATTACGGCAGGTGACTAGCGCTCATCAGTCTCCAGTTAGACGTGTTTCTGTGATTGTGTGGGTTCAGACAGGTCAGCACAGGTGATAACATGGCTCTCCGCGTATGCAGCACTTTTCTCCGTTCTTACTCGACTCACGGCAAGGTAACAACGTCTCTCTCTCTCTCTCTCCCTAGTTTTATAGTGCATGTTAAAATGTAAAACTATTATAGAAAAGTATTGTATAAAGTTACTACTTGCAGGGTTATAGTGTTTCATTACTTAAAAAAATGTGAGCGATATTT
The DNA here is from genome assembly GCF_003368295.1 of Carassius auratus. NCBI lineage: Eukaryota > Metazoa > Chordata > Actinopteri > Cypriniformes > Cyprinidae > Carassius > Carassius auratus. Next base: position 8,722,626 of record NC_039256.1, read on the forward strand.
CCTGGAAGCGAATTTATGAATCGTACTATGATAAAGGCTTGGCTTATGAATATTAATTAGGGGACTTGACGGTGATTGGCTCAAAGGCAGACGTCTGTTAGACTTCACCTGGGCTAGGAGACGTTGTTGTTAATATTCATGAGATAAATATTGCTGTAATTTCATTTCCTGGAAAATGTTATTGGCAGTGGTACACACAACTTTCCATATATCTTAGAAAATGCTTTAAGACGGATAATTAGACACACACATTCAGTCAGAAAGTTTGGAATAATTAAGATATTGTTATGCTTTTGATGTTTATTCTTATGTTTACCAGTAATGCATTAAAAAATACAGCAAAACTATAATATTGTGAAATGTTATTACAATTTAAAAATAACAGTTTTCTATGTTATATCTGTTCAAATTTAAATGATCGAAGCTGTATTTTCAGCATTTACTCCAGTCTTTGATCCTTCAGAAATAATCTTTCTTATTATTATCAGTTGAAAACTGCTTATTATTATTATTTATTTATTTTTTTGTGTGGAAAACTTGATGCATGATTAGAAAGTTCAATGAACAGCATTTACTTGAAATAAAAATCTATAAATATAAATGGAATTATCAGTATCTTTACTTTCACTTTTGATCAATTCAATGCATCCTTGCTGAATAAATGTATATTAAAAATATCTTACTTTGGAGTAGTAGTGTAAGAATCAGAAGTATTGAGGACAAAGGAATAAATGTATTTTGAAACTAAATGACATTTATGCTATCCTACAATTGCATAAACCATCATGAGAATTGTAATAATAAGAAGAACATAAAGCTATTGATTTTCAGCTGTTTGTTATAAGCATATAAACAGTGTGGTTCAAGTGAAATAAAACAGGAAGGCCAACTCGATTACATCATGTGTGGCATCACAAATCTATCTTTGCTTGCATAAGTCAGAGATTTTCATTGTTCATGTGGAGAATGTGTTTTCCCCCTCAGTCAGTTCTGGGTGGTCTCTCATCGTCCGTCCGGTTCAAAAGTTCCTGTCCCGTTGACATCAGTCATCTGGACCACCTGGTGCTCACGGTTCGGGACCTGAACAGAACCACGCACTTCTACTCCAAGGTTTTGGGGATGGAGGTCGTCACTTTTAAGGTAGAATGTAACGTGAATGTAACTAAAGCTCAATGCAAACAAATCCACACGGTGGCAGCAGAGTCTAAGTAACCCTGTCACTTCAGGGCGACCGGAAAGCTCTGAGTTTCGGAGAGCAAAAACTGAACCTGCATGAGGCTGGGAAGGAGTTTGAGCCCAAAGCCAAAACCCCGACTCCGGGATCTGCTGACCTGTGCCTGATTACCAAAACCCCTCTGACCACCGTGGCTGCCCACCTCGAGGTGACTCACACTGCTTCATTCACACAACTGAGATGAACCTTGCGTCTGTCAGAGGGAATGTGTTTAGAATTGACCACAGAATGTGAAACAAAACCATGCAACAGGTCAATGTATTAGTCCAATAAAAATGTGCAAATAACAGCTATTAATGTTTGATTTTTTTTATGCTTAATAATTAATTCTGTTATACAGTGCCCCAGAATGGTTCTTCCTGCATGCGTCATAATTAAAGCAATATCACACGAGCAAGAGTGCTGTTGTTTTCAATGCTAATTACAGGCTTGTTGGAATTCAGTAAAATGACATGCAGTTCTGCAAAGAGGAAGTTCATACTGAGAAACTTACATTTGAGATGCAATATCAGCAGTTACTTTAAATCAATCAGCTCCAAGGCGAATCACAACAGACTGAAGAAAAGCATTTAAAAACTGGACAAAAAGACAAAATTGCAAAACAGTGTACTCAGCATCTTTAAAGAAGAAATAAACTGCAGTCCTATAAACCAGTGTGATATAATTCAATATAATACCTACTGACTTTACGTTGTTGATTATAAGTATAGAAACAGTATAATTCAATTAAAAACAACAACAGTAGACAGATGTAGGAAGACCAGCTTACATTTGGGACACAATATTGCCAGTTATAAAAACTTCTCAAGAAAAAACATCAGAGCAATTGTTTTGAATGGTCTTTCCTGGTTTTGAACTCTGCCAATCAAATGCATTTCTCAGAATTTCATTTCAAATTCCTTTCATTTCAATTCAAATTCTAATTAGTCGGGTTCCAGTTTAAACGAAAGAGCTGAGATGGAGAAGGTGTTCTGGGCAGAGTTCGCTGATGTGCTGCTGTTGTGTTGCAGGCGTGTGGCGTGACCATCGAGGAGGGTCCCGTGGACAGGACGGGGGCTGTGGGTCCCATCCGCTCACTCTATTTCCGTGACCCTGACCACAACTTGATTGAAGTCTCCAATTACCAGCAGTAGACAGCAGGGGCGCTGTATCACATGTTCTCAGACGCCTTCCCAATGAGTGAATAAAAAAATAATAAAAAACATGCCAAGGTTGTTTTCACTCGTGCCTTCAGCTGAGCTAACCTTCTCTTATTTTTATAACTTCTTTGTGGCTGCCCCAATATCAGACCATGTTAGTCCAAGCACAGATCCTCTCATACTGAAATGCATAATGCATTCATTCAAATTCATTTAAATATTGTAAAAAAAAAAAATCTTCCACTGATTATGAAATGCAGTAGAATTTGTTAAAGCTAAATTAATATATTTTCAATTGAAAATGTTTGTGTCATGTGATGTCAAGTAAATTACTAAAAACAGCAAGCATCATTAGTATAATTCAGAAAAGACCAAGCAAAATGAGACTTTTGATTTGGAGACGGAAACGATTAATGTCAAACATAACTGGACACAATGGCCAAACCCTTGCACAACACACCTGAAGGACTTCTTGTAAAGAGTTTAACCTGTTACTATCATTGACAGAAAGCTCTCTGTCATCTTTGGGAAGTCCATGCAAGGAAATCCCCTCTTAGTTTCTGCTGTGAATGAGACTCAGAGTATTGTCCTGAAGAGGCCGATCCTCAGGTTTCTGGAGGTGTGTAGATGTAGACACCCTGCAAGGGTTCGTCCATCAAAATGCGAAAGACTAAAGACTGATCGTGTTGACAGGAACAATGATAGTTTCGGTGCTCCAGCCTGAGCAGCTGAAAGAAACAAATTCATTTTGAGTTTCATCTGGTGATGCGATTTATAATAAAACACCAGCCGTCGATCTGTGGGTGAACAGGACTTTAATTGATTGCCACGTAAAGCCCAGACTAAAACACTGCATGGTTATTTCTCTTTTCTGCTAACGCTTTAGATTAAGTGGCCTTGAATACTATGTATTTACAGAAAAAAAAATAAGTACAATGCACCTATTGTGTTTATATTGTATTTGACATGACCAAATAAATATCCTTTGGCAAACTACCCTGAGAAACAGACTGAACAAACACAAACATAAGGAAGCTCTGATTTGAGGGAAGGGAGTTTTACAATTTCTTCGAAGCCTTTTGACGCAGGACAGTGTTTGCTTTTAAGATCTGACCTAAAGATAACGCAAATCTGTGTTAATGTGTAAAGTTTTTGAGGCAAAATTCCTAGTTAATGACTTGTTAAGGTGAGAACTGGACCTTAAAATAGAGTTTGGCCAAGAGGATTCGGTGGGAATTTCAAAGACAGTGTCTATAGTTGAGCAAGATCCTTGAGTCTTGGTCTTATCATGAGGAGAAAATTAATCACACACTGCAAACTGGACAATGACTGTACTCTGTTTGAAAACAGAATCTTCCATAAGTAATAAAACGAACAGATAAGCAGAAAAGAGTAACTTAATCAGACCTAATGGTCTAAAATAAGACTTGTATAGAGCTGATAGAGTCATTGAGCTGACAGTCACACCCAGAGGAAAGGAAAATCAAACATGAGATCTCCTTCTCAACTCACATCTTTCTCCTAGACAGAAATGAGATCAAGTGAACATCAAACTGAGACATAAGGCTAAGTCTCCTGCTTCTCACATGTTTCTCCTGAGACAAAAAATGACATTCTTTCATGTTTGTCTCCTCTAAAGCTTCATAAGAGATCTCGGCAACATCACTCACTGTGCTCAGATTATTCTCCTTAACCAGAGACACTCACACTCTCACATTTATCTCCTCTAAAGCTTCATAAGAGATCTCAGCTGCATCACTCACTGTGCTCAGATTATTCTCCTTAACCAGAGACACTCACACTCTCTCATTTATCTCCTCTAAAGCTTCATAAGAGATCTCGGCAACATCACTCACTGTGCTCAGATTATTCTCCTTAACCAGAGACACTCACACTCTCACATTTATCTCCTCTAAAGCTTCATAAGAGATCTCAGCTACATCACTCACTGTGCTCAGATTATTCTCCTTAACCAGAGACACTCACACTCTCTCATTTATCTCCTCTAAAGCTTCATAAGAGATCTCAGCTACATCACTCACTGTGCTCAGATTATTCTCCTTAGATAGAGACACTCACACTCTCACATTTATCTCCTCTAAAGCTTCATAAGAGATCTCAGCTACATCACTCACTGTGCTCAGATTATTCTCCTTAACCAGAGACACTCACACTCTCACATTTATCTCCTCTAAATCTTCATAAGAGATCTCAGCTGCATCACTCACTGTGCTCAGATTATTCTCCTTAGATAGAGACACTCACACTCTCACATTTATCTCCTCTAAAGCTTCATAAGAGATCTCAGCTACATCACTCACTGTGCTCAGATTATTCTCCTTAACCAGAGACACTCACACTCTCTCATTTATCTCCTCTAAAGCTTCATAAGAGATCTCAGCTACATCACTCACTGTGCTCAGATTATTCTCCTTAGATAGAGACACTCACACTCTCACATTTATCTCCTCTAAAGCTTCATAAGAGATCTCAGCTGCATCACTCACTGTGCTCAGATTATTCTCCTTAGATAGAGACACTCACACTCTCACATTTATCTCCTCTAAAGCTTCATAAGAGATCTCAGCTACATCACTCACTGTGCTCAGATTATTCTCCTTAACCAGAGACACTCACACTCTCTCATTTATCTCCTCTAAAGCTTCATAAGAGATCTCAGCAACATCACTCACTGTGCTCAGATTATTCTCCTTAACCAGAGACACTCACACTCTCACATTTATCTCCTCTAAAGCTTCATAAGAGATCTCAGCTGCATCACTCACTGTGCTCAGATTATTCTCCTTAGATAGAGACACTCACACTCTCACATTTATCTCCTCTAAAGCTTCATAAGAGATCTCAGCTGCATCACTCACTGTGCTCAGATTATTCTCCTTAACCAGAGACACTCACACTCTCACATTTATCTCCTCTAAAGCTTCATAAGAGATCTCAGCTGCATCACTCACTGTGCTCAGATTATTCTCCTTAGATAGAGACACTCACACTCTCACATTTATCTCCTCTAAAGCTTCATAAGAGATCTCAGCTGCATCACTCACTGTGCTCAGATTATTCTCCTTAACCAGAGACACTCACACTCTCACATTTATCTCCTCTAAAGCTTCATAAGAGATCTCAGCTGCATCACTCACTGTGCTCAGATTATTCTCCTTAACCAGAGACACTCACACTCTCACATTTATCTCCTCTAAAGCTTCATAAGAGATCTCAGCTACATCACTCACTGTGCTCAGATTATTCTCCTTAACCAGAGACACTCACACTCTCACATTTATCTCCTCTAAAGCTTCATAAGAGATCTCAGCTGCATCACTCACTGTGCTCAGATTATTCTCCTTAACCAGAGACACTCACACTCTCACATTTATCTCCTCTAAAGCTTCATAAGAGATCTCAGCTACATCACTCACTGTGCTCAGATTATTCTCCTTAGATAGAGACACTCACACTCTCACATTTATCTCCTCTAAAGCTTCATAAGAGATCTCAGCTGCATCACTCACTGTGCTCAGATTATTCTCCTTAACCAGAGACACTCACACTCTCTCATTTATCTCCTCTAAAGCTTCATAAGAGATCTCAGCTGCATCACTCACTGTGCTCAGATTATTCTCCTTAGATAGAGACACTCACACTCTCACATTTATCTCCTCTAAAGCTTCATAAGAGATCTCAGCTGCATCACTCACTGTGCTCAGATTATTCTCCTTAACCAGAGACACTCACACTCTCTCATTTATCTCCTCTAAAGCTTCATAAGAGATCTCAGCTGCATCACTCACTGTGCTCAGATTATTCTCCTTAGATAGAGACACTCACACTCTCACATTTATCTCCTCTAAAGCTTCATAAGAGATCTCAGCTGCATCACTCACTGTGCTCAGATTATTCTCCTTAACCAGAGACACTCACACTCTCTCATTTATCTCCTCTAAAGCTTCATAAGAGATCTCAGCTGCATCACTCACTGTGCTCAGATTATTCTCCTTAGATAGAGACACTCACACTCTCACATTTATCTCCTCTAAAGCTTCATAAGAGATCTCAGCTACATCACTCACTGTGCTCAGATTATTCTCCTTAGATAGAGACACTCACACTCTCACATTTATCTCCTCTAAAGCTTCATAAGAGATCTTGGTAACATCTTGCACCGTGCTCAGCCCTTACGAAACAATAATATATGGGAATATATTGACAAATATATAATGTGACATATTACATAATACATTTCCAAATATTATAACCGGTGCTAATATTTTCACTATACATCAATATATGCATTGACAATATAGTATGTATTGAACATATAAATATATTTAGAATCAAAGACTAAAATAAATCTCAGATTTGATCTTTTATTGGTTAAATTGCATATAGAGGTTTCCACATAAGTGTGAATTAATTTATACACATACGTATATATATATACTGAGTCAATGGAATGAGTCAAAGCAGATTTCTGGTTCCTTGCATGATTTGCATGAATATGAATATAGGGGGAGATCTGCTAGTATTTATTGTTGTATTACTTTGAATTTTAGAAGGGTTTGTGGTGTGTGTATATTCATGGAGTTACTGTGGTGCTGAACAGTAGAGCCTGTATATAGAATAACGATTGGACAAACACTTGTAAGATATGATATGTTTAAAAAATAATGGCTGGGCACTTCTTACAGTGATTCCCTAAGTGCTTTAGTATAAGCAGGGGTGCTATTTTAAACTATATATGTTCGAAAATATAAAACATGTATGCAACAGTTCGTAGAGTTGGGAAGAAGAAGGCAGGAACCGGCGAAGATTTAAAGACTTTAATCCAAATAAATAAACAAACTGAAAGTAATGCGGTAAACCCCTCATGGAGGACTGCCACTCGCACACATAATAAAAGATAAACAAAACACAACGTAAAATCCAGGCCTGGTCCTCTATATTATTCTGTATTTTTAATTTACAATTATTTAATTTAAATATATTTATCCTTCATATAATAGGAAATATATTTTCTTTCCGTAAAGGTGGCTATTATTCTTAGCTAGAGAGTTCATTTTTCAATTTTATTTTAAACTCACAATCAAATGACATACATACATGATAATAAAACCCATTGATTTTACTACAGATATATTAAACAAAGAAAAATGTTATTTAGCAACCATAAAGAAATTTTATACAATTATATACCATACCATTATTCATCTACAATTACAACAAATTCTTGTTGTGGTTATGCATTCATTCAATCAATCAATCCCTTTCCAATGTGTTTGGGAAATGTGATGCATATGCAATGCCTGGCATTGAAGACAAATTTACAAACATTAGTTTGCTTAAAATATTTTCAAGAACTAGAACTTTTCTTTTTATAGGATTCTCAAGTAAGCTTACAATGTGAAAACAAGTTGCTCCTGTTACAATGTCCTGCTGGAGATCTAGTCCTGTGCATGACAATTCATTCACAAAAGCAAGATGTCTCTCATTTGAAAAATTGTCTCCATCTTTATAAAAGAAAAAGAAGTCAATTTGACCATAACATACTTCATTTCCATCATGAAATGTCACAGTGCAATTGTTTCTTCTTTTGGCTCTGACATACTGCTTTGATGAATAGACAGTTCGGCCTATCTGAACTCTGCTAAATGCCTTCACAACATTACTATGTAAGCTATGTCCTAAAAACATTTCTAATGTAGACATGTCTGCGCAATCCAGCAAAAGATTGAAGGGAACACCCATTTCTTTCACTCTAAAGGCACCTGTGTTTGAAAAACAAAAATGACTTGTGTCATTTGTCATCTTTCTAATGAAATCAGCAGTGGTATTACCAATTTTGGTGGTTTGAGCAATATTTGGGAGACACTGAATAAGTTTCACTGCATTTACCATTTGTAGAGGAATATTTTGAGTTCCATGAATGAGACGAAGCAAATGTCCATTTTTGTCCTCAAAGTGAAAGCAAGAATGGGTCCACAAAGGTCCAAGAGCTCTAACACTGTCTGCTAAATGAACTAATAAGTGAACATTGGCTGTCAGGTATCTGTCACCATAAAGCTCATTCATCTGAGAACAAAACTTCCACAGAAGTTTCTCAGCGTGATCTATTTGTGCAAAGGTTATGGAATCCAAAAGAAGAATGAACATTGCTTCACTTAGCAGCAGAAAGTGATTGTAGTATAGGTTTGCAAGAATACCTCGAAAAACTACTGGCCCAAAGAACAACAACATACACCGGTACTCTGAAGCTTTATAGTACATTCTGTGGACAGAAACAGAGCGAGGGAAACGTGTTTTAAATGGTGGTTGAATTTCACTCATGCGTTTGTCTACTTCACTAATTGATCGGACCATGCTAAAAGAACAGCGTGAGAATTCTGTGGAAAACCACAAATGCATCAAAAGTCGCATTACACCAAGAAGCACAGAATGCATGTAATCAACACCTGTGCCTGGTGCTGAGGTATGTGGGACCCTTAACTCCACGCACTATGGTTTCTGAATCAAATGACAACTTGGCATCTTCCACAAATCTCGTATGAGTACGTGCAGGACCCTTTGGATCTTCAGTTTGAAAGGGGAAAGTATGCACATGTCCCCTTTCTCCTGTTTTAATTGTCTTGCCAGGCTGTTCACATTTTAAACATCCAAAATGTCCATTGTACTGAATAGTATTTAACACTAAAGCTTTTGCGGGTAAATCACAAGTACCTGCAATGGTTAATACTCTGCAAATAAAGGGACTATCTGATTCATAAAATTTAACAAGGACTCCATCTCTTTGTATATTATTAAGAGTGTCACACAGCGGTTTAAGGAAAGTCAGCATAGATGGTTTTGACTCACCAAACCAAAGACCTGCAAGAATCATGTTTTCTCTGTTTGTACGCTCAACAAAATTTAGTTCATTTATGATACAATAAAAAGGCCACACTGAGAATTTAGAGGACTTGAAAACAGGAATGCCATCTCTGTTCCAGAGTAAGGAAATATTGTGGGAATCACTAAGTAACCCACCACCTGCCAAAAACTTCTGATATACTTGTCCATCATATATATCCTCTACATTGCACTGGCCCTTTTTTTGTCTAATGAATCTAAATTTTAACTTTTCCTCAAAACCTTTTTTTGCGAACAATGCCTTAATTTGAGATTCAATTGGAACTTCAATGAAATATGAAGTTGATACCTCTGCTTCACAGACTTGACACTGGCCGTTATCGCTCTCTACTGACATGTAACAACCGTTGCAATATTTGTGCACAATAAATGAGGGACCTGCATTATCAAAGATTTGTTTGATTTTTTTTAGATTTCCCAGGCACTCTGTTTGATGTTCTACTGGACAATGCAGGGAGATCAATTTGACCAAGTCACTCAGGGCTTTCCCTGTAATTTTGTGTCTATTAGCAAAAGCTAGTATAATGAGAACGCTTTCTGCAGTAGATACAGGAGCATTTTTGTAAAGTGAACAATCACCAGGATTTTCCTTAAATTGAATTTCTGCATCATCATTAAGGTCATTGTCAAATAAAGTGCCATCATTCCAATCAGCATCAATACCATAGTGAATAGGATCAAAATGTTCCACATCACAATCAGTAGTGTACGGAGTGTAGTCTTGTTTTGTATAAAACTCTTCATTAACATTACAAAGTTCAGGTCCGTACATCATAGAAGATCCCTCTGTCTGAGAAATGCCATTGTCCACTCCAAGCACTTCTGCAGAGCAATCATCTGCTCTGTGGATTGACATGTCTCCTAAAGTTGCAGTGTTTTTTTCCTGCAAGAACAAGAACAAACACCAAAGTGTGCAAACTTTCAAAAAACAAACAAACAAACAAACAAAAACAATAAATTCTCACTTTGATGATTTTTCTTCTATATCTTTTCATTTTTGATTGGTCCTTAATTTTCCTTCTCCAACGAGACTGATTAATTGTTATTTGCGCCATCCTTTCTCTTGTGACTCAAGAGTATATACTGTACTACTCAACCAAATAACTTGCTTACAAAATTAAATCAAACAATACTGTGGCAAGTTTATTTGCACTGCTTCTTTTATAAATTAGCCAAACACATCTGACATTGTTAGCTAAAGTATTTTGCCTCACTTGGCAGTATAGGTGTTGCACTGATTACATCAGGTGTGCAGTTTACCTGTGAGCAATGATTGCCATGAATGTCATGGTGCACTTAAACAAGTAGGAGATGGTTCAAACCATAGATACAAATAACCATAAACACAACATTTATATTGCCCATTGTAAAAACTGGCATTTTACCACCAAGTGTAATGACACTAAACAGTGAGGGAAGCAGAAAGAGAAGGTAAGTAGCCCACAAAGATCTTTTTATTAGGCATAGTTTATGGTACTGAGAATTTGGTCTTATCCACAGAACAGAGATCAGTGTGATGGAGATACCTAAAAGAATCCGTAACCCAATCAAAAAAAGAAAAGTCAGTGAGCCAGTCACTGCCCTACAAAATGAAGAACAAGAAGGTAAATAAGTTTAAGAGTTTTGACAGTCAATTGTATTAAAGGCTTCATTTAAATTAAGTCTGTACGTCAATAAGCCTTTGTGTGTCCCTTAGGCTTGCCTTGAACCCATGACTTTTTGAATTGCTGACACTGCCAATTAAGCTATGCTTGCTTACAGTGTTTGGGAAATTTGTGGTGGTTGGATGTTAACTGTAATGTGCATATGTATTGGGGTTTATTATGAATCAAAAAGCTTCAATGTTGTATTCCTAGTGACTATTTATTGACTTTGGATTTATTCTTACAATTACAGGACTTTATGTTTTTCTAACATTTGAAGATGGATATACTGCAATAATTTGTAAGACCTGCGACATACTTACAGAAAAGGAGTCGCCAATTACTAGCTTTGAAGGACTCATTCCAGGAGCTCGAGTTCTTGCAAGATGGTCAGACAACAAATTTTCAAAGTCAAAGAAGGACTGTCTTCGTCTTTTCCATCTACTGTTTGATCAGTCCTTCACTCATGAAGAATGTTCAAACTCTGTAGCATTTGGAAAGCATGGCAAAGTCCCAGAGGGCAAGACAATTTTGGATAAAAGTAAAGTAAATGGAATACTAAGTAAGTTCCTAAATCCTTTTTATCAAATGTCAACTTCATGTTCCATACATTTAATCTAATGTTTGGTTATGTTATACGCACAATGGGATTAAAAGTATAGTTACAGTATTTCCCTTGACCAGTTCATGTAACATTTTCCCTTTTTCCCCAATTGTAGCTTATGTCATGAGCTGCAGCAAATGTCATGGATGGAAACCAGTTGAAAAGTCAAAGCTGAAGAAAGCCCTTATAAACAAGTGTCGCATGAGATCAACTTAAATGTTTATGTAATTGTAGTGTTACATCAATGATGTTGTGTCATTTACTGGTATTTTATTTTGCTGTTTCTGTATTTAAGTATCTATATGTAGCTGTGCTGCAGTCTAGAATTTGTTATTTTTTTTTTTTTAATGCTGCTTATAAAGTGTAAAAAAGAAACTATATATTTTAGTTTGATATTGTAGAAAACTTGTTTCTCTAAGATTAAAATATGTCTTTACAGAGATTGCAAAGTATAAACATAACTCATGTGCAGTATCTAACACTATTTATTTTTATTTGAAGTGCCTTGTAAAAGATTTCCATATTGTATTTTCTTGCCATTGTATTAAGCATGTAAAATGAAACTTGAAACCTACATGAGCAAAGGAAATGTTAACCTCATACTGAGCACAGTAAAAGCAGCCTAACGTCTCAGCAATAAAACTTTCTGCAAGACACTAAAGAGCTCTCCCATCTTCATTTTAATACAGTCTCATGGATGTCTTGTCTTCTCCAAATTTACTTTAGTCTCATTTATGTCTATTTGTATGTTCCCTGGGCAATTTTATGAGGAAAACGTGAAGTCAAATCTGAAACCTAAAGTGGACACTGATGAGAATCACAATCATAAATGCTGAGCTTAGTAAGAGCAATCTCTGAGTGAAAACACTTTCTCTAATTAGTGTTGAAAGAGATTACAGCAAGACAATAAAGAGAGTTTTAGGAGAAACATCTGAGACCCTGCTGATACTACAACAAGAGCTAAATAAGAATCTCAATTAAGTCTCAGATATTTCTCATGTCTCAGTTGTGTCTACTCTTATTGCTCCTAATCGATTTTAGGAGAAACATCTGAGACACTGCTGATACTACAACAAGAGCTAAATAAGAATCTCAATTAAGTCTCAGATATTTCTCATGTCTCAGTTGTGTCTGCTCTTATTTCTCCTAATGGATTTCAGGAGAAACATCTGAGACACTGCTGATACTACAACAAGAGCTAAATAAGAATCTCAATTAAGTCTCAGATATTTCTCATGTCTCAGTTGTGTCTACTCTTATTTCTCCTAATGGATTTTAGGAGAAACATCTGAGAAACTGCTGATACTACAACAAGAGCTAAATAAGAATCTCAATTAAGTCTCAGATATTTCTCATGTCTCAGTTGTGTCTACTCTTATTTCTCCTAATGGATTTTAGGAGAAACATCTGAGACCCTGCTGATACTACAACAAGAGCTAAATAAGAATCTCAATTAAGTCTCAGATATTTCTCATGTCTCAGTTGTGTCTACTCTTATTGCTCCTAATCGATTTTAGGAGAAACATCTGAGACACTGCTGATACTACAACAAGAGCTAAATAAGAATCTCAATTAAGTCTCAGATATTTCTCATGTCTCAGTTGTGTCTACTCTTATTTCTCCTAATGGATTTTAGGAGAAACATCTGAGACACTGCTGATACTACAACAAGAGCTAAATAGGAATCTCAATTAAGTCTCAGATATTTCTCATGTCTCAGTTGTGTCTACTCTTATTTCTCCTAATGGATTTTAGGAGAAACATCTGAGACACTGCTGATACTACAACAAGAGCTAAATAAGAATCTCAATTAAGTCTCAGATATTTCTCATGTCTCAGTTGTGTCTACTCTTATTTCTCCTAATGGATTTTAGGAGAAACATCTGAGACACTGCTGATACTACAACAAGAGCTAAATAAGAATCTCAATTAAGTCTCAGATATTTCTCATGTCTCAGTTGTGTCTACTCTTATTTCTCCTAATGGATTTTAGGAGAAACATCTGAGACCCTGCTGATACTACAACAAGAGCTAAATAAGAATCTCAATTAAGTCTCAGATATTTCTCATGTCTCAGTTGTGTCTACTCTTATTTCTCCTAATCGATTTTAGGAGAAACATGGGAAGACAAAGCTGACACCTAATTTAGACAATAAAGAGATAATTCAAGCTTCTCTCATCACAATCTCAGTTTTAACTCTCTTAGACATCTCTCATTTGCGTCTATATTTGTTTCTCCTAAGGAATTTTAGGAGAAACATCTGATAAACAGCTGACACTTAATCAAGAAACATAGGAGAATCACAACTATGTCTCCTGAGCTTAGAAAAAGCAACCAATGAGCAAATAGTTTTTCCTCTGGGCAGTACAAGAGTAAATACCAGAAACGTGAAGTTTCAGTGAAGCCACTGAGAATCTAGAGTAACAAACTTCTTCAAATATGATACAAAACAAAAACAAACACATCTAAATCAGCTGTAAAGCAATATTGCTGTTATTCTGTACATTTATTTATTCATTTAGCTGTAAAACATATATCAGTTGAAGTTTCATTCTCATCTGACGGTGTTAGTGTAGTCAAAACAACATTATTACTGAACATTAACTGTGAATTATTCTTTCAAGTCCAGACTAAAACCAAGGCTTGAAGACAGACTCCATCAGGAGACAGAAACGGACCAGTTCTCCTCCGGCCTGTAAGCGAACGAACATAGTGAGATTTATGACTCCAGACTGCATCACAAATCAGATATATGGTTCGATATTGTTCAAAAATACACTTACAGTGTATTCAAAGTATATGTTTTATCATTATGTCTTTAAAAAATCAATTGTAATGTGAGTGAATGATCTTACATGCAAACCACTGACTTTAAATGGATATGTAAACTCATTTATGTCAAGAGCCAAATTGGTTGTACTTTATTTTGCAGTAGGTGCACATACAGTAATACTGATTAATAAAAGACATCTATTATATAGTTAGGTTCATAGTTAGTGTTTCCAGTTATTGTAGATTTGCACATTTTCTCTTTTATTTGGATCTTAAATAAAGCTTACTATAGTTGCAAACAGACAGTTTTTACTTATAACAATGTTCTCTTCATTCTCCTAATACTCGAGTGCAAATACAGCACATCTGAATGGATGAGCTGAGTTAAACAAAGCTGGGAAAAACCACAGAAAGACCACTAATCGACCATGAGATTGGATAAAACAGGACTGAAGCCCCAGGTCTGCGTAAACACAGAATAAATGAGCAGCTGAATAAGGCACAGGTGAAGGTAATGAATAACTAAAGCAACAAACAAAAACACACACAGAAACCCAAGAGGAAAAGAGAAACCAGGAACTACGGGACAAAATAAACTAATCTTTATTTCTAGACGTTTCTTGTAACCCTGAAGATCCTGACTAGCTGGTTCAGATGTGTCTTATTAGGACCGCAGTGCGACTCTTTAGACGTGTGAATGGATGCATGCCCCTGTTAAAATCTTAGAAATTTAACTAACCTATTCAGATATAAGTTAGTTAAAAATTAACTCAAATAAACATACAATTTCAAGAGATATGAATTCAAAATATGACATATTGAGTTTTGTCATTTTTAGAAAATAATTAAAACCACATGAAAGTTTTTGTGAATTAAAATGTCATAGTCCATTATAACACATAATGTATTTACCGTAGTACACCAAAAAAAAAAAAAAAAAAAATGGATATAATCAATGTCGCAACTTATGTTTTTATATTAAGTCATAAAATAAGTTTAAAATAAGGTGTGACAGCAGTGTCATCAGCTCCGTCACGGACATCATTATGTGTATTGTCGGTTGACAGGGACACAACATCAACAAACAAAAACATATTCTGCTAAAATAGATTATCATTCAGGTGAACAGAAAGAGGAATCAGTTTCCTGTTTCCTTCAAGCATTGCAGAAGAGGATAGAAGAAACTGATGTTATGTTATCAGTTACGCAACACTTGTTTGTCCCTCATGTTCAAAGAATGTGACAATAGGAAATAATGAGTTAATGTGCTAGTAAACACATGATTTGATCATCAGTTACTGTGACGGAAGAAGGAAAATAGCTCAGTCAGCTGATTGTCTTCCATTCTTTGTAATAAGATAAATCATCGCTTGGCCCAAGAGACAGCCAAGAGACGCCGGTGAGTACATAGATAGTGTCTCTCTGTAACACAGACTGTAGAAGAAACTTCTCCCAAGACACTTTCTCAAAGTGTTGCGAGGACAATAACAGCTAAAAATGTGTACGTTTGCAGAATTTCCACCATTGCTCCAGGTGACACATGCACTGTGCATAGTTGACCACTCAAAAGTGTGCTCCCTAGGGGTGCTCAGCAGTTTCGGTTTACCTGATGATGAGTGCGATAAACTTCGCTTTTTGTTTGCTTTCATTCATAAAGTGAAGTTCAAAGTCGTCAACTTACAGTCTTCCCCACCAAGTGATATTTGCTGATTTGAATACAGCATCTGCATTTGCTGCTCTTTCTATTGTCAGATGTGTCATCAATGGCACAGCTTTGGTAATTGGCACAGGTTATAGCTAATTCCAGTTTGGAGTTACATAAAGCCTGTGATCTCTCAAGTGATTCATGCTAATTGTCAGTTGTGAACAAAAGAAGTGTCTTTTTGCTATGTAACTTCCTTGGAAAGAAACCAGAAACAATAGAAAGATGCATACAGGGAATTTTGATTTCACAATAGTGACAAATACCATCACAACATATTTTTGTCTGTTATGTAAATTAACGGAAGTGGTTTTCTCTCATTCTTAGACAGATTATGTTATATAAGCTTTTTTTTCTGGTTATTTACAGAAATGTGTTTTTCATATGCTGTCAAAAGTTTGTTGGTTAATGGTTTACAGTTTACTTGGAAATTTTTACTATTCACCCACTCAAAACAATTTAATAAAAAATAATAATGGCACATGTAAAAAAGGTGAGCCACCAGTTATGAGGATGTCAAGCATAAGGAAACATAAGGAAGCTGGAAACCCTTAATAGATTATCTGGAAACAAAAGTAATATAATGAATCGAAACGTTGTTCCGGTGTAAACAGAGAATGGTTGAAGAGTGTTAAAACACTTCTGCTGATACCGGTAAGTTAGGGACTGGTTCGGTGGTAGGAGTTGGTTTAAGGTGCAAAGGATGGGTCAACAGTGTAACGATAAATGTAATTACAGAAATGTATTACAGATGTAATTACATGCAGGTATTTAAAAATATAAGTACACTGTACACTGTACAAGTGTAGTGTATCAGAATCAGGAACACAGGAATAGATGTTAAAAGCTGTCTCTTGGGCCAAGCGATGATTTATCTTATTACAAAGAATGGAAGACAATCAGCTGACTGAGCTATTTTCCTTCTTCCGTCACAGTAACTGATGATCAAATCATGTGTTTACTAGCACATTAACTCATTATTTCCTATTGTTACATCTCTGAACATGAGGGACAAGTGTTGCGTAACTGATAACATAACATAAGAGCCCCTGTAAAGACCTTGTCTCAGAGGACCACCGGGACAAGACCACAGGAAACAGATGATTCTTCTGCACAATCTGACTTTGCTGCAGTCTGGAATTGAACTACTGGTTTCGTCTGGTCAGAGGAGAACATGATCCCAACTGAGCCTGGTTTCTCCCAAGGTTTTTTTCTCCAATCTGTGACCGATGGAGTTTCGGTTCTTTGCCGCTGTCGCCTTTAGCTTGCTCAGTTTTTCTAGTAGCTTGTTTGCAATTGGTCCAAAACGCAGCAGCCACATTTTTTAGAAAAGGCAGCAAATATGATTTTGCCACCCACTTTCTGCGAGCTCTTCATTGGCTTCCTGTTAACCCTAAGATACATTTAAAATATTATTTTATTCGTCTATAAATGTTTGCACAATCTTGCTCCGCGTTACCTATCAGAATTGCTGCATCCTTACAACCCCTCCAGAGATTTAAGATCTAGTTATCAGAACCTCCTTATGGTTCCCTCTACAAGGCTGAAACGCAGAGGAGATGGAGATTCCTCGGTGATGGGCTCTAGATTGTGGAACATCCTGCCAGCACCCCTTAGAACTGCTCCATCTTTATCTGTTTTTAAATCTCTTTTGAAAACTCACTTTATTTTCTGAAGCCTTTTCAAATTGATGTTGTGTGAATGTAGCCTGTTTTTATCTATGATTAATATGTTGTACAGCCCTTGGTCAGTCGTGTGATTTTTAAAAATGTGCTTTATAAATAAAATAACTTGAACTTAGTTTGGGATGCTCGGCTGATTGCACAGACACTATTTGAAGAGAGGTGAATGATGACATCACTGAATCATGAACTGACTTTAGCTGGACTCTTAGTCATTGTCCTCTTGCTTTATTGACAAACTATTTCCTGTTGACACTGTAAAGCTGCTTTGACACAATCTGGATTGTATAAAGACTTGACTATGGGGGCCAGTTCCCTGTTAAATAGTTGCTTATTAGCATTCATTTTTATTAACTAATTGGGTGTTTATTAGTACTCAATAACACATATTCTGCATGAGCATATTCTACATCCTTTATCCTGCTAAATACCTAAACGTAACTTACTACCTTACTAACTATTAATAATCAGCATATTAGGAGTATATTGAGGGGAAAGTCCTAATGTTTTGTTAATTTGTAACATTTTGCAGTTAAAATGTTCCACTACACTGTATATGATGTAAACCTACAGTAATACTAACTCTTTTACTAATATAACTAATCTTATGAAAGATGATGAAAATGGCCGGACTCTTTTCCTTTCTATATATTCTTATTGAATTTATAAATGAATGAGACATCATCATGCATGTCAAATAAAATTGCCTCTTTATTGAGTTTCAGTTCAAACAAGATGTTACATTTATCAAACAGAAGTCATCATGAAAGAGCTTACTAGAGGAAAAACAAAAAAAACATACATATTTACAAACAAACCTTTAGGCATTTTGAGAACAACTATTAATAAATATTGCAAAAAACTTAATTTGAAAACAGACACAGCAAGAAATTAGACAGTTCTCTAGTATATACAAAGAAAAAGAGAGAGAGAGAGAGAGTGCAACATGTTTGAGCAGTACTTCTAATTAAATAAATCCTAAGTCGTTGCATTTCACAAAATATAAAATAAAAAATCAAGATTCATTATACATTATTTGTGCCAGCATGCTGTTTACTGCAGCTGAGCCAGCAGTGGTTTACAGTCATCTAAACGGTCCAGGCCTTCGACCGCTTCGATCAGCCTCTCCACCCTCTCGTTGGACAGAACTGCTCCTGCGTTGCTGCGGAACTTCTTCTGAAGGCTTTCCTGGCTAAGTGGGTTCCTCCAGTGACCATAGAAGGTGTCACAGCGCCCTCGCAGGACGTCCCCACTTGCCAAGGTGACCTCCACCTCACCGTACATGATGTTGAAATTGGCGGGGTTGTCGTGGGGGTGCTCCACACGGACCCGTGAGAGGAGTCCGAGGAGCTCGGGCCGCTGGAGGGCGTCCGGATGGAAGGACTGCACCGAGACTTCTCCATCCAGCAGAGCGGTGCAGGCGTTGAACTGGAAGGAGTGGCGCGCCTGGTGCTCCGTCTCCGGGAATGGACGGTTGATGTACTTGGACAGCGGCACTCGGAGCAGGATATCCTGCACTAGGTTTGGAGAAATACTGCCTCCTTTCAGGCCGACCAGGGTCTTGTGCACGATGGCGGCGGCATCGGCGATCCAGTGCATGCCAAGGTGTGCAGGAAAGCGCTTGAACGCGATGTCCTGTGTCTCTATGAGGAAGCTGTGCTCATGCTCCTCCAGGGAAGCGATGGGGTTCGGTGCATAGTCTTCATAGAATGCACTGAATCCGGCGACCCCAGGGACTGCATCCAGGACTAGAGGACTTGCCTCCAACCCACGGGATGCCAGCAGGGCTGCTTCGAGACCCAGACGCGAGGCGTTACCGATGTGAAGAGGTTTGGATTGGGTTGCTGCATTAGCCATTGGTGCACCTGCCAAAGATGCAGCGATGGCCAAGGCATTACTGCACTGACTGCGATCCAGAGAGAGGAGACGAGCACAGGCCGCTGCGCTGCCCATAGTGCCCACCACGCTGGGAGGATGAAACCTGATGGGGAAGACAGAGAAAGAGTCATTATTTCACCAGCATGGACGCATCTGAAATGTGTAAAAGTCTGAAATATTAATAGCAAATCCAATTAGATTTAATCAGCTTCTGACATTATTCCAGAACCCAAGTGGATTCTGTTTTCACAGCACTCAGGAAATAACAAATTATAAGTGTTTAACTATATTCTCAGAGCACAAACAGAACTGCTCTGCATAAACAGCTGTATGAAGGAGCTTTGACGATTTGTGCGATGCTTCGACCCACCCAGCTGTGTGCGCTTTACCTCACAGAATACTAACACTGTTATCCAGGCTGTGCTGGACTTAGACATGCAATTATTTCTCTCTTTAGTTGAGACAAAGAAATGAACTCTAACCTCTTAGGGATGTTGTGAGCCTCGTTGGAGAACCTCATCAGCCGACCTTGGATTTCGATGCCCACATTGAATGCGGTTAGAAAGTCAAGACCACTTGGTTTGCTGTTGTTATGCAACATGTCTGTTATAGCCAGGAGGGCAGGCAGAACTGCTCCTGAGGGGTGGGTTGCGGGATGCCAAGTGTCGTCAAAGTCCATTGAATGAGCCTGTGAAAAAAAAACGACATGTCAATCATGGTCAAGAGTGTGTCTTTGTTTCAACATATCTGCATTCATGTCTCATTGCCATGTCACTGCTTTCTCTAGCATAGCCAAAACACTACAGGGGAAAAGGAAAATCTTGTGCATGGCTGCTGGTACTATGAGCAAGACCCAATAAAATAGCCTGTCTAGTTTCTATTTGAAACACTTCCTGGAGCATTATGAAACACACTCTTTCCTACAACACAATGGATATTTCTGTACTCAGTAAAAGTTCCACAATACTGAGGTTTCATCATTCCAGTTGTTTTTCACATTGCCACATTTAGCTGCTAAAATTGGCACTGAATAATGTTGCAAAACAACTTTATAATGAATGCTTCATTGACTGTCTTTGCTAAATGCTGATTTAAAGACTTGCAGAACAGGACTTTCTGGAGAAATGCTAAGAATGTGACCAGGAAGTTGTATCACACATTCAGTGTAAGCTGAACTAGGAAATTGAATTACAACTCAATGCACGTGATGACACTTACTGCTACTCCATTGACAAACGCTGAGAGGGTTGGAGAGAGTTTCACACCTTGGCGGCCGTAGACGAAGCTGACGTCATCTGGAGCGTACATGTGCTTGAGGAAAAAAGATAAAGGACTCATTTAGATATCAACATACCAGAAATGGCCAACATTACTGCTCAAACATAGACATTGTTTGCACACCATTGATAGTGGTTACACAGACATGCTGAACTATGTCTAGGGAATTGTGTTCTGTAAAATCATGACTTCACTCATTTCTACTGGAAAAATGATGGAACGAGAATCCTCTTAATGATGGAAAAACACAGGTTGTTTTCTAAACAGTTTACTATTTACTACTGGCACCATGCTCTACCTGGCAGTGCTGTAGGGCAAGTTCAAACACATCAGTGGTGCTTCCCAAAAGCCCAACGCCGATGCTGTCCAGAACCATGCGTTTGCTGCGCTGCAGGACGGTTGGTGACAGATGCCTTGGCTGGACGCTCTGAATGAACCTGCCAAAACTGCTGGTCACTGTTTCCTCAGGGGCAGGACGCTCCACCACTAAAAACAGATGAGAGATCGTGTAAATTAACACTCAAACACTTGACTTTGCTGGACAGCCAACGACTATTATAGATTAGTCAATTAAACATTCTGTATAAAAGTTTAGCTAAATTCCAGACCTTAACAAAAGTATAGACTTTCACTTCTTTACTTTTCCATCACGAGTTAACAAACAGCCATTTACTGACAATAAGGCTTTGAGAGTAGAGCTTGCTCACCGTCTAGTGCAGACTTATGGAGTCCCCGAGCAGCAGAAATAGCAGAAAGGTATCTGGTGGATCTCTGTGCACAAATATTAATGTTTGAGTGACTCAGTCGGACATGTAGTATATAAAGTTATTATACTCTTAAAGGTTTATTCTCTTCTGTACCGATTTAAAAAGCATAAAAACACAGCTAAAAGCCAAGTTTTATTATGTAATTACAGTTTCTCCTTGTTGGAAATAACCTCAAAAACAGTTATTGTAAATCGTTTCATCAATAAACAGTTTCAAAGAGACATATAAAAAATTATAATAAAACCTGTTCTGTGTTTTGATTTTAATTAACAATTAGACAAACATACATAAATTGCTCAACTTTGTAAAACATGAAAAAAAAAAAAAAAAAAAAAAAAAAAAATATATATATATATATATATATATATATATATATATATATATATATATATATATATAATAAATCTTTACCTGTAGGGTTGAAAGCATTTTGTCAATTTTTGTCAGGATCTGGATATGTAGATTGAATGGGGCTGAAAATCTTGAAATCTTCTGCCGTTGATGTGAAGTTGAAGAAATGCTGTCGTCTTCTCTCTATCTCAATGTCGAGATGGACTGATTGTAGGTAGAGGATGCTGATGTACTAGAGACAGGTGTGTCCAGCTTTATATAGAGTTCTGGACAACACAAAAACAATGATACACCCACGGAACCCACAAAAGGACCTGGGCTGGATTTTCCGAAGTATTGTTATTTTTAGATTAATAGGTGGGATTTTTCAGCAGGAAACAAACTGTCTTATTGGATGGGTCAATGATGTCATCACTGATGAGGACATGGGTTGGCTGACATCACTGTAACTCCTCCCAGCTCCATTGAGAATGTTTCTATAAACTTAGAGCATTCTTCACAAGCATCTCAATACTTCACTACAGATCAAGAATCTTCATTAGGTACGTTTCTTATTTCTGTAATCTATGAACATATTTAAGCAACATAGATATAAAAATAAATATATATATATATATATATATATATATATATATATATATATATATATATGTATATATATATATATATATATATATATGTATATATATATCTATATATATATATATATATATATATATTGGCACATTTGTTTGTATATCCAGTATATATAGTATAGTAATCTTATACTTGTATATATATTCTTATAAATAAATTATTATTTTATATATATATATATATATATATATATATATATATATATATATATATATATATATATATATATATATATATATATATATATATATAATCTTATATTTAATAAATATATTAAAAAATGTAGAAAACACCATTGACATTTCACTATTCAGTGGATGTATCATGTTAAAAACATGTTGAAAAGTTGACATAAAATACTGTTCAAACTTACTGTAAGTTAGTCCTCAAGTCTTGTCCTCAGACGGCTGTCTGTCTATATTGACTCCTGTCTGATGGTTATTTGAGATGAAACAGATTAAATCTCTGAGTTTTAGTGCCTAAAGGCTAAAACTTGTGAAAAGTGTTTGACTCCTGCTCAGCTGTTTGCTGAACCAGACACCTGTGTCACTTACCTACGGAGGGGAGGGAGGAAATGAATCTAAACACACCCATGAATAGACTCACGATATGAGAAGTCTTTACGACACATAGAGGCACCTTTTTTACATGGCTTTGACAGAACTATGAGGATGTTTAATGGTCCTTTTTAATAAATAAAAAATGTTTGTACACATGCTTGTAGAAATATGTCTATAACCAGAACTGGTCCTTAAACTAAAGTGTTACCATGATACTCATCAGCTAAAAGTTACTTTTATATCAACTAATTTAGACTGATCAAACCAGTTAGACCTATTTTTAATCACACTGTGAAAAAATTATTATCGGTTATCAGTTTACTTGACTTATCAAAGTATTGTATAACCACAAATGTTTGAGTCTTTACTTTTTATCATCGCTTCCTGTTTACACAACATATTCTTATCAGCAGAAAGCAACATTTAAAGGGAAGTTCATGGCATCAGCAAGTGGCTTTCCCGCAAGTTTTTATGGAGAGCCAGGTGTGCTTGGGCTCCTGGCCAATGGCATCAGTGCTTTCCTTGTCCTACTGCAGAACTTCCATGGGGCCAGGACTGGTGTTCCTGCAGAGGGAGTGGAAAACATATTAGCAGGTCTCATTGTACTTTTTTTTTTTTGCCATTACAATTATACAAACAAATTTGAAAGAATCATACATTTGTAAAATAATAGCAACCTGTTTGCATTGTGAATTCATGCTAGTTCAGTGCAGTACATCTACATCATGCGTCCTTTTCTGTGCATCTTGTGTTCATTTACACAGGCGTTCATCTCATTCTAATTGGTGGAGTGTGTCAACTTGTGGCAGGCTTGCTGTCTTTTCGAAAATATGACCATCTGAGTGGGACGTCATTTGTAGGATATGCAGCACTATGGGCAAGCTATGGGGCGACAAGAATTTTCCTAGGTGCCAACCAACAAAGTACAAACCTATTCAATGACTCCACAATGATAAACAGTACATTTCAAGATCTGTTCACAAACAATAGCATCAATAAAACAGACTTGTTCATCAAGGAGTCTGCCATAGCTGGGCTGGTGCCTTATATCCTGCTTTCCTTTCTACTGGCCTTCTGTTCAGCAACTGTAAACTACATCATGCCCTTTGTGTTTGGGGCCATCACCCTCACGCTGATATTTGAGGCTGTGGGTCTGGTGGCAGGGTGGGCTCTGGTGGTCTCTGGGGTTCTGGAGCTCCTTATCCTGCTATTTGCCATATATGGCTCATCAGCACTGCTAATCAAGGGACTGGCCCAACGCTATGTGCTAAAGGGTTTTGGAAACCCTCTCTTCAATGTGCTGCTCCTAGGAACCACCAATGGCAGTAGCTCCCAAAGCTTGGGCCAAGAGAAGAAGAAGAACACAAAATATGCTGAACCGATGGCCTTGGGATTCTTCTGCGACACAGTCTCACCATTTATCTTTGCTTTCTATGCCTTTAACTACTTCCCATCGGTCTCAGTAGCTGTCATCTGGATAACCATCAATTCGGCTGCTCAGCTTCTATCTAGCTATTACGCATACATGCGTCAAGACTGCTACCATGCAACCAAGTTTGGCCTGCACTGCGTGTTTTGGTTGGTGAAGACTTGGGAAGAGCATGTGGTGTCTGTAACCATCAGCCGGGCTGAAGCTGGTGAAGTAAGGCACGCCATGGTTGGCAACTGGTTCTTCGTGTCTGCTGCCTTGGTCCTTTGCATTGCAAGTCTAAACAAAGACAGTCTGGAGCTAGTTCACAACTCATTTTTTGTCCTGGTGACCATATCAACCATCTCCCAGATTCCCATTGAGAGGTACTACATCTTTTTTGGAGTGACCTGCTCCATCTTTACTCTCCTATCCTACTATGGCACCTTTGCTCGCCTCATCAACACCATTGCTGAGAAGGCCTTGATTCCAGTTGGACCCCAGCCTGTTTCCACCGAATCCCTGCAGAAATATCTCAGTTTCCTCAAGAGATCCAAACAGCATGAGCCTGAAGATAAAGGTGCACAGCTCCCTGATGCTTTGTTCTATCTTTGCAATGGAGTGGCCGCACTCTCAGCCATTCACAGCAGTCAACTCGGCCTGGCGTTTTTCGACCTAACTGTTCCTTGGGTGCTAATCCCAGGAGCCATCATCCAGGCCTATGTCAGTCGACTACAGGTACAGGGTGGCCAGAGATTCGGTTCTGTTGTTCCCTCCTTTTATGTGGCTATTTGGGCAACTTGGAGCTGGTTTAGGTTTGCAGGTATGAAAATGTACAAATACATAAAATAATAATACAAATAAATAAATATTTTGCTACAATTTTGTGTAGAAATTTAAGATTTTTTTTTTCTTTTCTGCAGGACACCGTTTGCAAATATCCACAGAGCCAGCGAGTGGATTTGCAGCTGGGTCAATAGCATTCCTGGTCATCAATGCTTTCTTGATTCTAGTTGGTAGGTTGTTTACAAATGGACAAAACAGACTCTCACAACTGACTCCTGCATTTAAAGCATTGCAAACTGGACTCTTTCTTTCTTTCTTTCTGTACAGCGGCCTACAGCAATCTTGTTCTTCTGGCATTGACCACAATCATGGAGGTCATCATAGTTTGTTTTCTCCTCTCTACTCTTGGAAGACTGCCCTACCAGCTAGAAGGTACTGTACATAAATACATTTAGTAAGAAAACATATTGCAAAAAACAATGATGCAATTACATGTAATAATGTGTAAAACTTACCTCACATTCCTTTAAAACTCTTTCTTTAGTTGCCATGCTAGCAATTTTTGCCATCATATGTTTGTATGGCATGCTAGCATCCCTTGTGAACAGTATCTTCTCTAAGACCCTAATACCAGTTGGACCTTCCCTTATCAAGGTATTAGTTTTATCTATGATCACAAAATGCTTAAATCATTTCACTGTTAGACAAAAACTTTCTACTGACTAACTGATCTTTTTGATCCAAGGACAAGAAAAAGAAGGAATCTGAAACAACATATCCATGTTTTGTCGCAAACTCTCGGGAAACCAGTGGACTCCTCAAGATTGCCAAATTGCTCGAAAACAATGGAGTGTGTGGCATCCCTACAGATACTGTCTATGCCTTGGCTGCTTCATGCAAGAACCCCAGTGCTATCGAGAAGATCTACTCTATCAAAGTATGTGCCAGCAGACAAGCTATGAAACATAATATTTTTTTACAAATCATCAAATGCCTGTGCTCTTTGTCTGCTGACCCACAAACTTTTATCTCCGCTAGGATCGTCCTGCAGAGAAGCCAATTTGCATCTGCATCTCAAGTGTGGAACAGCTTGTGGCCACCAAACCTCCTTTCAGTCCTCTCCTATGGGAGTTCATGAGAAACGTCTACCCCGGAGGCATCAGTTGCATTGTCCCCAAGGGCGATTGGCTCCTCAAACTCGGTAAGGTTATTAACAAGATAAAGCGTTTTGTATTTGCACCCAACTCTTTTATCGAACTTTGGACAATCACCAAACCAAATAAAAACTATACTCAGTGGAATTTGTGATTCCCTATCATCTCCAGTAATTTTCACTGGTCTAATTGTCCACAGGTGTGGGTCCTGCATATGACCGTGTGGGGACCAGAGATAGCATTATGATTAGAGTACCTGACCACTCTGCCACTGCTCACCTGTGTGAATTCACTGGCCCATTGGCCATTACTTCAGCCAATCCCAGCGGAGAAGCGGACAGTACCCATCATGACATGGTCATCAAGTAAGTTTATAAAGACCAACAAGTGCTGCAAGTGAATATAAACTCTGCCAAACTAATGCACTGTATATAAAATGATATTAAAAAGCCTAAACAAGGGTTTATTGAGGGTTTTAAAGAGTGACATTTTACATAATCCAGACTGTTATGTTAGCTTAAAAAAAAAACTTGATCAAGAACAAACCACAACACTCTATTGTTAGGCACCCTGATTCATTCACTTAATTAAAGCAGAGTGTTCTGAAATTAAAGGTTTACCTCTATTATTAAAGTTTACCTCATCTGAAGCCAACTTTATTATTAGGAAGGATGTGTCTTCTGCTTGTCTTGACATTTTATATTAAAACAAGGACTAATTTGCAATGGCAAAACGTCTTAGCTTTGGCAGTGTGCATAATCGAAGCATTGTTTTCCTTTGTCCTGAAACAGCCGTCTTGGTCACAAGATCGATGGAGTCCTGTGTGATGGTGAATCCAATGAGGTGGTGGCATCGACCGTAGTGAACTGTCTCAATATTGATGAAGGTAAGCTGATATCCCAAATAGCCAATATCCTTTTATTATGATATATGTATTGCATTGTTATTAATAACGTGCATTTTGTTCATTTTCAGGAACTATCAGCATTCTTCGTGAAGGTTGTGTGCCTGCATTGAAAGTCAGGCAGATTTTTGAACGAGTAAAAAGCAACATGTTGTAGGATTATTGAGAACATAAGCTCCGTTGGCACTTTTACTTGATTTGTTTAATTTGAAGGATGTTTCAGTTTGCATATGAAGGAAATGCTTTGAAATAACTTGACACGTGGCCTATATGAATCAGTTTTGATATAACTTTACTGTGTAATCAGTTATTCTGAGCAAGAAGTATCACCATGCAACCATGTTAAAGTGAGCATTGTTTACGCTCATATTAATTGAGCATTAGCTACATAAACCTGTTACGGTATTGCTGTGTAAATGTATTGTATGTTTGCCTATGCTTTTTAAGGTTGAAAAGCGTTCTATTATGGAACTGTATTTCTTTTTATTTTAATGCTATTTATGCTCTTTCAGTGGATCATGCCTTTGTTGATCAAGAGTAAATAAACTGATTAGAAGCACTAAGAAATCAATTCAGCCAGTGAATGAAAATTTATTTATATATCGCCATTGCACAGTATGCTTGTATTTGTATATTGTGAACTGAGAAACTGTGTATGAGATTTTGTGCTTCATAACTGTCTAATAAAATATTGACATTAATATTTGTTTTGTCATGAAAACCAAACTTTGTTGATCTTATATTCCAATCAAGCTGACATGCTGTTTGTAGTATAACCAGACAATGTAGACAATAAATATAGAATACACAATACACAACAACACATCAATATATATATATAATAAAACAGAGGAAATTTTAAAGAATTTACAGAAAATATGCAATGCACAACATGCAGTAAATATACAGCAACATGTGCAAACCACATACAAAAAATGGAACATTATATAAAAGTTTGCCTATAATGGTTGTATAAATAGAATTGCAATCAGATTTATTCAACTCCCTTGACTTGCAAAACATTCTGGTGCTGTTACGTATTTTTTGTTTTTTAATTAAACAAATTCAACTAAAGCATCAGTAAACAATTATAGAAACTTTATTAATATACATTTGAGTGACTCTGAAGATGTGACTCTGAAGATCTTGGCACATTCCTGGCTCGAAAAAGCTTCCAGATGACAAATAATGTAAGATTTTTCAGGTACAGGATTGTTTTTAGTAACCACTGCTGAATACTCCAGTTACTCCAGTACATCACTTATATGTATCATGATAGGTAACAAAATTGTGTTAAAATATAATTAGCCTTTGGAAAATCTATAACAAAACTAAACTAGCATGAGCTGTTACACATGCATACGTTTAGACCATGCATGTGCTAAAGTTTTGTGGCAAATATGGCCAAGCCAAACAGCTCTCACAAAAGCAATAGAGAAGAAACTGTTTTATTCAGTTGGACAGTCTATGGCTACAATAAGACTGTAGAGAGACACAGCTGCCAGCCTAATCCATAAGTTTAAAATTTGACGTAGCAGAAAACAGATTATAAGTGTATGTAGTGTTGTCTTGACAAGTATGGCTCTCATGATGGGGCATCTTTCTGAATCTTCTCTGAAGATCGAATCTGGACTATATGGAGGACATCATTGATTCTTTGAAGCATCAGTCCATTTTGGTAAAGATTACTTCAGTGTTACCTTCGGTGCAGAAACTGAAGCTTGCTGATCAGTGGACTTTTCTGCAGGACAATCATACCAAAGTATACATCCAAATCTTCTGAAGGTTATTTCAGGGATTGGTCATAGAATATTCTTGAGTGGCGTGTTCAGTTTCCAGACTAAATGATGTGGAGAAGCCACCAGTGGAAACATGGAAACCAAATTAACATAATCACTGTTAGATTCAGATATAATAATAATAATAATAATAATAATAATAATAAGCAAACAGAAAAGCTTACATTTGATAAATATTTGATAAATAAGTTTCTTGGGGGTTGAACATTTTTGACCACAATGGTATACATAATCCATAGACATTTAAGAAACATATACATATATATGCTTATATAATGCTTCTTATACTTCTATGGATTATGCATATCATTGTATATAATTTATTTATATAGGTGATTGTAGATAATTTACTTAGTGTCTCACACATACATGCATGGATAGTTCCATATCACTTCCTTTGCAAGCGTGTTTTTTCTAGAATGTCTCTTTATGTAAGCACCTATGATACTGATGAGATCACACTGAATGTTTCTAAGTAAGTTTATTTCCCTTTTGCTTGCTAAATAAAGACAAAGTAATTCCAGAACTCTTAGTCATAAAACAAAACAATACCTGCTTATGTGTTACATCTGAAAGTAAAGTATTTAGATGTTTTAAATGTTTGCAGACATGTGAGGAATTCACTTTCATAATCACATTCATCCCCGTTTCAAGCCTTTCTTTGTAATAATAAAACTAAAGACAGACAATGCAACTAACAGGAAATAATGACCCTTATATATACTTTGTTTATTTTATTAAAATGAAAGTATAGTTTAAATATACTTGTAGTAAGTATATTAATATCAATGTACTAGTGGTATACTTGTAAGTGTACTTATTGGGACTAAATTGGCCCCTTTTAGTTTATTAAAGTATACTTTTCAGTGTAATTTAAGTTACTTTGACTACCCAACTAATTTACAACTACAAAGTACATAAAGTATATTTCTGAGAAGTGCATAAAAAGTGACTGAAGTATCCTTTTTTATTTTAATTTTAAAAGAAGCATATTAATAGCACACAGGAGTTTTGTCTACCTAAACATGTGTTTGATTGATTGATTCTCTTTTTTAGATTCACTTTAAATCACTTTTATGCCACTGACAAAATGTTGTAGTGGATCGTAATGAAACGCTATGATTTCCAGAACTTACTTTTGTATATAGTCCATAAATTACTTCTTTTCTGCTTCATTCTTTAACTATTGATGTTTTGTCCTTCTGTACTGACACCTCTACACTTTTCCAAAGACATTCTGGGATTTTAAGGACCACAGAGAGTGAGGACCTCAGTTTAATGTCTCATCCGGAGGATGGGACTCATCCGTTATGTCCGACGTAGAATAATAAATAGGGACATTAATGTGCTGAAGTTTCTGTATTGATCTTGATCTTGATTAATTAATGTTTTTTTTTTTCAATGAATATACTGATACTGATATTTTGAAAGAACTGATCTTCACATAAAAAAGTAATATTAATTAAAAACGTAGTCACTATAGGGTTATTTTGTAATATTGCAACCACAAATGCTACTCTAATACATTGATATTGAACATAGTTTCTCTCCAGAAATTTGAATGTGCTACAGATGTACAACTGTATGCGTTGAATACCAGATCATGTTGAAATGTTGTCTATTTCCTTCTTCCTCAGTAATCAGGAAAAAGATTTAAAACCATTGGGCATCAAACAAGACAATCCTCCTGTAATCTGAAAGAATGAAAAAAAAAAATAAGTGAAAGAAGTGTCAGTTGTTTTCCATTGTGAAGTGTCATAGAAACCCATTGTACTACCCATTTGCAATGGTTATTTTTTTTAATCTTATTAATATTATTTATTTTCTACTGTTATGTTTTTTCTTCTTTATTCATTGTTTTAAAACATAATTAGTCTCTTTTGAACCTGGGTCAGATTTTACCTATTATAATGTCATTGTATGTTCTAAATCAATTTACTAGATTAAACTGTATTGTGCATTATAATCAAATATTGGCGATGACTTTTGAGCTTTTTACTTTACCTTTTGTCAGTTTGCAGACGTATAATGTTGAAAACATTTATATTGTATGTACACTGTGTGTAAATAAGCTTTTTATAATTATTTTCTTATTTTCCTACATGTTAAACCAGGCCAACACAATTACCACAATTACTGTCCCAACTAATCAAATACAATCTTAAAAAAAGATTTTCAGATAGCTGAAATGCTGCTGTTTTTGACTTCATTTCATTTTTTTTCTTCTAACTTTGTCATCTTTGTTAAGTATTTGCTATGTTGTGAAGTAAAGTGTTCATTGTTTTACGTTTGTTTTTGGCAAGTTTTGAAGCCTACAGTTTATTCGACCATGTAAAATTATATCCTGGATAGCTTTGCTTTTGTAGGGCGATTGTTCCTTCACCAATAAAGATAGCGATGTTTGCTTCACATATTAAGTATCCTGTAAGACTATATACAGCTACCAAAATTTTCAATTATATATATATATACACTGAAAAAGTTATTTGTTAGTTTGACTCAAAAAAGTAAGTTACCTGGTTGCCTTAAAATTTTGAGTTCAAGTTAAAAATGTGTGTTTTAACAAGTCATTTTGTTGTTTCAACTTTTTTTGTTGTTATTTGAATAACTTAGTTTTGTTGTCCTAATTAAAGATTAAATGTTGTATCAACTTATTCAAGCAATCAAAGGGAATAAGTTAATTTACAAATTATTGTAAATTACAAACAAACTATTTTAAGTTGACTCAATTTATTATTGTATGAACAAACTATTTTAAGTTGACCCAACTTAATTTTATATTTTATGAACAAACTATTTAAAGTTGACTCAACTTAATTTATTATTATATGAACAAACTATTTTAAGATGACCCAACTTAATTTTATATTTTTTGAACAAACTATTTTAAGTTCACTAAACTTAATTTTATATTTTATGAACAAACTATTTCAAGTTCACTCAACTTAATTATTATATGAACGAACTATTTTAAGTTGACCCAACTTAATTTTATATTTTATGAACAAACTATTTTAAGTTGACCCAATTTAATTTTATATTTTATGAACAAACTATTTTAAGTTGACCCAACTTAATTTTATATTTTATGAACAAACTATTTCAAGTTCACTCAACTTAATTATTATATGAACGAACTATTTTAAGTTGACCCAACTTAATTTTATATTTTATGAACAAACTATTTTAAGTTGACTCAACTTAATTTTATAT
The DNA here is from genome assembly GCF_003368295.1 of Carassius auratus. Lineage (NCBI taxonomy): Eukaryota > Metazoa > Chordata > Actinopteri > Cypriniformes > Cyprinidae > Carassius > Carassius auratus. The sequence continues at coordinate 8,755,058 of NC_039256.1, forward strand.
TTTATGAACTAACTATTTTAAGTTGACCCAACTTAATTTTATATTTTATGAACAAACTATTTTAAGTTGACCCAACTTAATTTTATATTTTATGAACAAACTATTTTAAGTTGACCCAACTTAATTTTATATTTTATGAACAAACTATTTTAAGTTGACCCAACTTAATTTTATATTTTATGAACAAACTATTTTAAGTTGACCCAACTTAATTTTATATTTTATGAACAAACTATTTTGGGTTGACCCAACTTAATTTTATATTTTATGAACAAACTATGTTAAGTTGACCCAACTTAATTTTATATTTTGTGAACAAACTATTTTAAGTTGACCCAACTTAATTTATTATTATTATATGGACTAACTATTTTAAGTTGACTCAACTTAATTTTATATTTTATGAACAAACTATTTTAAGTTGACCCAACTTAATTTTATATTTTATGAACAAACTATTTCAAGTTCACTCAACTTAATTATTATATGAACGAACTATTTTAAGTTGACCCAACTTAATTTTATATTTTATGAACAAACTATTTTAAGTTGACTCAACTTAATTTTATATTTTATGAACTAACTATTTTAAGTTGACCCAACTTAATTTTATATTTTATGAACAAACTATTTTAAGTTGACCCAACTTAATTTTATATTTTATGAACAAACTATTTTAAGTTGACCCAACTTAATTTTATATTTTATGAACAAACTATGTTAAGTTGACCCAACTTAATTTTATATTTTGTGAACAAACTATTTTAAGTTGACCCAACTTAATTTATTATTATTATATGGACTAACTATTTTAAGTTGACTCAACTTAATTTTATATTTTATGAACAAACTATTTTAAGTTGACTGAACTTAATTTATTATTATATGAACTAACTTTTTTAAGTTAGTTGTTGTAATAACTAGCCAATAATGAACGAATGATTGACTCGATCATTCTAGAGTCAAGATCCGGTTGCATCGGTTGTCGGATCAGCAGTAGTGATGGGAAGTTCGGTTATTTTCTGCGAATCGGTTCTTTTGGACCGTTCGATTCAATAAACCGGTTGAAGAAAACGGTTCACTGGTTCTTTTGCGCTCAATGTAATGGCGTCATTGGCGATGATTGCCCTTGATTCAAGCCTTCGGTTTACCCACGCTCAGCACAGAATCAGTTCAGAATCAATCACCAAAAGAATCAGTTCAGTTCAGACGCTCTGTGTGTCGGTCTGCTTCACGCTGAATCACACATGCGCAGTATCATCAGCTCCTCGGTTCACGAATCAGACGCGTTTGACAGAAACGGTTCTTGACTCGTGAACGAGTCAATGTTTTGTTCGTTTTCTGGCCCGGCTCGGTGTTCATCTTCAGTTCTCTCTTCACAGCAGTTCAGTCAGTGTACTGTTTGAGTAAATGAATTACTCCGGGATATTGGTTTGTTTGAACTCAGAGGGTGTGTCAGCCACATTAAAAAAGTTAACAGCTTAAGTAATTTGTGGATTAATGCGTATTGACGATATTGGGAAAACATGACATTGCGATATTTAATTTTTCTGCAATATATATTGCGATATGAAATCTTATCAAATTTTTCTTACAAACATATATGGGGTGAGCACCCTTACATTGTCATTTTAAATGATTTAAACATCAGAGTATTATTTAAATTAGAGTAAATTTTTTGTTTGTAAATTTAGGATATGGTTTGAATTGTTAAAATTGTAATTATCTCTGCAGTTAAGGATATCGCACAAATTTGACAACACAGAAAATATTTCATCACTGGATAGTGATGTTCGACACCATCATGTCAATTGATTTTGATTAATATGCACGAGGGAGAGAGAGCAAGACAGAGCTTGTGATGTTTGAAGACGGTGAAGATGAGCGTGCGGGCACGGCCAGGGCACTCTCACACTCTCTCTCTTTGCTCGTTCTTATATGAGCCCTGTTAAACTGACAGGACTTAAAAACACATGCAAATGATAAACTTTCACTCTATGATGGTTAAGCTGTGCAATTAATCCGCGAATCAGATTCGTCAAGGGCCAGGGAGCAGCTTGCCCATATGATTAATGAATAACGGATCAACTAAGACAGCCTACATCACAAATCCTGTGATGTGACTATCGTGGATTCGTACATCGTGATATCGATGCTTAAACGACGCATTGTGCAGCGCCTAACACGAACCGTTTCAAACGATTCAGTTCGATTTGGTGAACTGGTTAAAGAAGATCCAGTTACATCGAGTGATTCATTCGCAAACCAGATATCACTAGACAGCAGTGAACTCACTCACAACAGACACGGAAGAGAAGACAATGATGAATAAAGTCGGTACAAAGCAAGAAGACTTTGAGACGCGTCTCTGCGTGCGCTCTGAACACCAGAACACCGCGGTACTGAATTGAGCTCTTTCGCTTTTCGCTCTTTTTTTTCCTGTTTATTTAAACTGTGATTTGTATTTGCTCGTTCAGGTTCAGGATGACGCGAACGTCCTGAAGGAGAGCTCGGTTCAGTGTTGCTGTTCGCGAGACGCGGCTCTCTCTCGTGCAGACCGAACACAGCCCGAGTAACCAGATGCTCAGTTCAGCTTTCCCGCATCGCGGGGCTGAAGCCAACTTGATGTGTTGAATGCTCGGAGCACGTTATAAAACGTATTCTTAAAATACACATTTCTGTTTTAATAAATGCTCATATTAAATCATAGCATAACAAATAAGTTGGTACAAAAATAATCAGTGATACATTTGCGACCCCATAAAAATTTTGGTCGCAATCGCATTTCAAAAGGTCGCATATGCGACTATCTTGGTCGCAGTGTAGTTCGACTATATAAAAACAGATATACACGCAGCATTACAGTTCTGGTGAGGCACTTGAATGACTAACGTTACTTCAGAAAACTGAAGGAAGAGTTTGTGACGTTACCTTCAGAACTTCATCTGAACCAAGCGTATGTCAGCGATATCAAATGTAATGTTATGCGTTTCAAAATAACTGAGGTTGGTGCTCATCTATGGTGCTCATTCGTTTCCCTTATAAAATGCAGAGAAGAGACAGTTCGAGTAGTAATCTTGTTTTTTCCTTAATATTTCATCGATGTATATTCTGACGGATGTCTTTACGCTGTCAGGTTTAAAGTAATTCCCTTTTTATTCCCGCCTTTCTGAATCCATTAGTGATCCGTTGCACTCTCGCGCTCTGTTTGCACGGCCTCTAACGCAGCGCTGGGCTCAAATAATAACATACAAACTGTATTTTTATCATTCTCCACATAAGTTCAGCTCAGTACCGCATGGGAGAATATTTGGTTTAATATTTATAAGGAAAATCCTGTGGAACCGGCTGCGAAACGAACATTTACATACATACAGAAAATACGACTCTTTAAACCTTACTCTTCTAAGACAACAAAAGTAATTTTACACGTTAAGACAATAAATACAAATATTTAACTTACCAAAGTTGTATTCTGGTAAAATTTCCAAGCTTTGTGGAGAAACTGACCAGTATGGCTGATGACCTTCTTCTGTCTGCAATGGCCTTCAGGAGAATGACTAGATCTCGTGATAAGTGATCTTGAGAACGTGATATTGCTACTTCATTGATTCAAAACATTTTTTTTAAGTTGAGAGAACAAATAATCTAGTTGAGTCAACTTTCGAGCTAGTTGAGACAGTGAAAACTTAAAATTTTTAGTTGAATAAACAAATTCAGTAACTGCAAGTTGTGTAAACATAAATAAATTCGTTGAAATAACTAAACTGCTAAATAATTTGTTATATATATATATATAATTATATATATATATATATATATATATATATATATATATATATATATATATATATATATATATATATATATATATAATGTATTGGAGTGTATCTAAAAACAAATACATGTTCTAAAATTATACTTGACACATACCTGTGACTGATAAGATCACATTTAGCTTTTTGTTTCTCTATTATATCCAGTATATTTCCTTCTTCAACAGTGAAGTCTTTCCAAGACTCTGTCACTAAACAATGCAATATTTTAACGTAATCTGAAAGTATGATGAGTCAAAGTTTGTGAAATGTCAGCTGAGTGAAGCGTGATTCATGACATTTCTATGATTCTATGGGAGCATTGTTATGTTATACTATGTATGGCCTTTTTAATAACTTACCTCTCACTCTCCTAGTCATGCATGCTAGTCATTTCAATAGAGACATTGATGAAGTATTTAATTTGAATTAGAGTCTCATTCTACCTCTCATGAGTTCAAAACGGATTGCTATTAATAGCATTAGAGCCTATTTAGCATTAGAACTACAGTCAGAAAGTCCCATCTAAGGGATTTCCAGCCAAATATACTTTTGTAAATTGTTCTCAAGCTATTTTGTTGAACTAAAAGCAAAGTATGCTACTTCAGTAGACTCCTGTTACTATAAACACACCCTGCGCTCCGGAGACACACCAGACAGTTCGGCTTGGGTTACTGAGGGCATGTGAGGCAGCTCTTCTCAACCTTTACAAAACACTGAAACCTAAGCAACAAGGAAAGTTGCCAATTTAGATACTGCACATCCTTCATGGCACACAATATACAGTAGTCTGAGTCACTGATATCTTGAGGGGTGAGAAGTAAGAAGGAAAGTAGTGTACCACCCAAACTGCACTGTGACATGCTCTCAGATTCATGCACATGTAAACAGATGCTCTGGGACGTCCCGCCAGCTGCATGAGACATCATGACACCATCTGAGGACTCAAAGAGCAGGTTTTGCCCATCATAGATGGACAGGCAAATAAAATAAACTAACAGGGCAGGGTCACTGGTTCACTTGCTCAAATAAGCACACAGAAACGCTCTCATACAGCATGACACACCAGCTTCTTATTTTCATTGCACTTTACAGGAAAGAAACTCTTTCTTGGAATAGAAACTGCTGGAAGCCGCACCTATTACGGATGTTATTTGACGTGTTCACGTATTTGCCCATTACAGAACAAAAGGTCTCTGATTGTGCAAAGTGTCCATTTAATGTTTAACTTAAAAAGTGCCCCTCTTGCACTTCCTTTAGGTTAAATCAGACTGAGACTCAGACTGAGGTTTATCTGTAGTTCCTGTCAGTAAACCTGTAAACGAGAACCAAACAAATCCAAAGATCTCTAAGCCGAAAAGAAGCCTAATTGTGTGCAATCATTTGTCTATTATTAACTTCGCCATTACTTCCTCATCTTTTTTAAACTGCTTGAGAAATCTGAAAACCACAATCGTAAATCCATGACTGTAGATAAAAAAACCTGAAAGATTTCCTTCCAGAAATATAGCCTAAATAAAGCCAGATTAAATCCTTAGTTTACACTTTTTTAACTAGAACATTTAATGCTTCATTCTGCACGACCGTATGTGAGATCTAGAGCTAATTAGGAGTTTAATGAGGAAAAAGTCATAGTTAGTTAAAGAATTGAGACATGAAAATTGGTCACCAAACCATGTTGAAGTATAGGCTACTTAACGTATTTTAATTTTGGTAAGTAGCATCACAGTGTTACCATTTTTACTTCCTCTTTTTACTTTAATTGTGTATTTATTCAGAGAGTCTGTTTTTGGAATAAAACTACCCCAGTTACATGTTAACGTTGGTTATTGTTCATTTAGTTAATCTTCCTCATCAAACACACCTGATTCAATTAACTCAAGTGTTTGATAATGAATGTTCAGTATCACCAACAAAACTGAATTAACAATGATTAATAAAGAGAAATGAACATTAAACTATAGAATAATCATGTTTTCGTTTGCATATCATTTAATCTGAATGACTGTCATTTTTTTGCAGTCTTTTTGCCTTTATTTAGTAACAGTAAAGTCTCCCAGCAAATAATTTCCTGCATAGATTTCTTTGCATGACATATCCTTGTTCTTTCAGTACATTATTATTCTATTATCGTTTTTCATTCGTATGCAACCTCTCATTGTTTTGCTTCGGTGCTGAGAAATCAGATCATTTACAAACAGTGAAGGAAGTAAAATCCTAAAGTCCCAAAATAAAACAAGACCTGCTTCTGAATGTGAAAGCAAGGCGTTTCCAGATTAATGGAGCAAACATAATGAACAAACCTTCATTTGCTTCCTTCTTCACTGCTTATTAATTCATTTAATACAAAGTAAAGAGAAACTTGCATGATGCTCAATAATAATAATAATAATAATAATAATAATAATAATAATATATTAAAAGAAACTGGCAAACTACAGATGATAAATGGTGTTTAACACAATATCTATCTCTCTTTCATTCTCATCAGAATCATTTTAAACAGAGAAATAACTGTAAGTTAATTAATTTTATTGTTGGGCAAGTTATATTCTTAATTTTTAGGTTATAATAAAAATACAAATACAGATTAATTTTTGATACTACCAGAATATAATCACACAATTCAACATTATTAGCTTTCATTGACAAAAATAGCTTTCACTGACATTTTCCAAAGAATCAAGTTATTTAAATATGTCACAGTCTTAGCCAGCATCACCTCATGAGGTATTTGGCATTAAAAGATTTGGTGTGTGACAGGAAAACAGTTTACAATATCTGTTAAGAAATCTTGATAATGTTCATCTGAACATGATCTGACCCATATTTGTGAAAGACTGAATGACCTCTGGATGTGTTTGCCTACAAACCAACAAGAAGCTTTGTTACTAATTTACTAACACTATTTCTTCTTCATCTTCCTGAAGCTGTTTGAGAATCTACAAAACAAAGAAACTCATGATAGTAAATTAAATGTATAAAATAACATTTCCTTCCAGAAATATAACCTAAATAAAACCAGATTAAAGTCTTCTGTGCAAGATTGAAACAAATGCAAACCAGTTTATAACAATGTTTTGTCCAGGAATTGAAGTTTGAAATTAAGATACCATTGCAGATATTATGAATTATTATTGTCAGCGTCACCATTCACACATCAAAGCTTTTTTAATTGCTTTGTTTTACCTATTTGACTGCTGTTTGCTCTGAACGACTGTCATTTGTTTACAGTCTTCTTTGTCGAGTAACCATAAAGTTACCCAGCAAATCATTTCCTGCACAGTTTCCTTTACATGACACATGCACTTTCCTACAGTCAATTAGAATTCTATGATCGGTTTTCATTTGTAAGCAACTTTTTATTGTTTTGCTTTGGTACTGAGAAACCAAATGATTTTACTAACAGTGAAGGAATTAACTGAAAGGAAAGAAGAAATCCTAAAGTCCCCAAATGTAACAAGACCTGCTTAATGTTCGTCATGTTTACCGGAGCCAGCATAATGATCAACATTAATTTGCTTCCTTCTTCACTAATGATTAATTCATTTAATGCAAGTTACAGAGTAACTTGGATGATGCTTAAAACAATATATTTAAAAAGGAAGAAAAAAGAAATAAACTGTACAGTGAATGATAAATCGTGTTTACGATACTATATATATCTGACTGTTTCTCTCTCTCACTCTTAACAGAATCAGTTTTAACAGAGGAATAACTGGAAGTTAATTCATTTTATTGTGGTGCAAGGTAATATTCTCAGTTGTAAAAGTTTCAAGATATTATAGGTCAGTCGTTTATAAATAAAGAATAATTTCAGATACTAAAATCATATGCAACTCAACATTATTAGGTTTCACTGACAAAAAAGTTATACATTTTCGATGTGATTTATGAAAGCAATACTTAATGACCAGTTAGTGACTCCTGTAAATGTTTATGGTTATTTTAATGGCAGTTTGTCTAGTTATTTTAACCCGCCAAAGCGTCACCAACCTACAGCCTCACCTTGTGAGGTATTTGGCATTAAAACATTTGGTGTTTTACTGGAAAACAGTTTACAATAATAGCAAACTACTGAGAAAACTTGATAAGCTTTATCTGAACATTATCTGACCCAGTGTTGAGAGGGATTTAATGAAGGCTGGGGATGAGTTTACCGACTCTAACCCTAACACTGTTTCTTCTTCATCTTCCAGAAGCTGTTTTAGAGCATTCAAAACAACAACAACAAAAAAAAAAAAAATATATATATATAGTGAATGAAATATAAAACTATATCCTTCCAGAAATATAGCCTAAATAAAGCCAGATTAAAGTCTTATGTTCATGGTTGAAACAACACGCAAACCGGTTTAAAACAATGCTTTTTCAAGAAATCTGAAGTTGCTTCATGTCACTCACTGTTTAACTTGTAATTAAGCTGCCAGTTTGTCAAGGTGTCAAGTTTTTCATTGTAATACTCCAAAGTGTTATCAAGCTACAACCTCACCTCCTGCCTGAGGTTTGCTGTCATTAAAATATTCTGTTTGCAGGAGTTTGAACATTTTCAAGAATTGGCAATGTTAGAACAACGCTGTATGATTTTAAGCCAATAACTTCTGAAATGATATTTAAAGGTACAATTTGTAAGGGATTTGCAGTAAAATATCCAAAAACCACTAGGCTAGTGTTATATATTTTGTCCAGCTGATTACAAACAATATCTCTAATGTTTTTAACTACTTGTAAATCATGAGAACATTCCAGGGGGGCAGGGTTTCATATTTTTTTTGAAGCACCCCTGGGCGCCGCCATTGACTAGCGGACCCCCACCTGCTGTTAGCATTCCATTGACTCCCATTCATTTTGGCGTCACTTTGACAGCGAATAACTTTACATCTGAGGCGTTTAAAGACTCCATTTGTCCATTCATTATTTCTAAAGAAACACAAAATTTTAGGAGGCATGAAGTCAAGGGAGAAGCCCATAGAGAGTCCATAAAAGCAACAGGACAATATTATTCAACAACGTCTGCTTGATTCGGTGGGTGATTCAGATTTCTCTTGGCACAGGCATTAGAAGACTTACAGTTGTCAGACAGGTTGCTCACGTGACATCTACGTCATCAAGCTCAGTTTGAGTCTGTGCAGTACGCTCGACCCCCAGGAAGTGCTTGCTTCTAATTGACTTCATTTGTCTCTGTTGAATCCAATGTGGTCGCTGAATCCATTTCTTTTACTGTCTATGGAAAATTCCCATTCTAAACAGTGACACGGGGCAGTGCACTCGCCTGTCAATGATGTTAGTTACCCTTTGTGACCACCTTTACTGACGTAGAAACCATGACAACAGTGTCATGGACAAATGCGGAAGTAGCTTCGCGAAAAACTTCAAATAGAAAGAGATGCCAATCTCGCTTGTGTTTTACTCGACTGGTGAGTTGTTTTGATTCATATCTTTACAGAAAACCTATGCTATTATAACGATCGACAAGATTAGTATTATAGGGCATACACGGCAAACGTGGGGCATCGCATCTCTAGACCTGCGCGAGGACGCGTCTGATCCATAGTCTGATCGCGTCTTTGAATTGACTTTGTATGTAATCTACTCACGCAAATCATCGAATTTGCATTGAATCCATGATTTATCTTTCCGTCTGATTGATTGCCATCAGTGGTTGGGTAGAAGACAACAAATCCCATCATTCCACGCTCCTTATTAGCGTCATCAAACCAGGCGATTGTTATTGTTTTGGTGGTGCACCCTCTAGTGGCAGGTCCTATAACCTGTATCTTTATATTAAAATGTGATAAAACAAAATAAGATTTTTGCATTTTCTATTAATAACACTTTGAAAGAAATCGTTATTATTAACGAAGTAGAAGGCCATCACACCCCAGTATTTGAATGAAATATTAAGAAGGTCTTACAATTTATGCAGACATTTTTGTGTCATTTCTCTTATCAACTCACTGGCTGATCCTGCACATCTAAAATATGCTCAAAGTAAATGCACTAAGGGGGGCATCTTCCCCCATCTTACCGTATATATTTTTCTTAGAGTCATTGCCAAATTACTGACAAATTTGTATTATTTATGTTTTCACTGAAATTCACATGTACACTTCTGTGGCTGTGATTCCTACTAAATGTTGGTTCATTAGGCCCAAACCAAATACAAATCCATGAAAAGTTTACAAAGTTTACATACATACAAATTTTTGCACTTGGTGGCACTAGAGGGTTTGAGGGGAACACCCTAATGTTGGCAGAACCTATTAGACCAGGGATCCTCAAATCTGGAACCTCGAGATCCACTTTCCTGCAGAGTTTAGCTCTTAGAGTTTAGCTCTAGCATGCTAATCAATGCCAATTAATGTCTATGGGATCATTAGAGAATCCCAGACAGGTGACTTTGATCAGGGTTGGAGCTAAACATTGCAGTGCATTGGACCTCCAGGGCAAGATTTGAGGAAGGGGTTTTAGACCATCCCACCCCAGCATTTTACATTGTCTGTTATTGACTCAGCCAGAAAAAAACAATCAATGTTACACACTTTCAGTGCTTGACTTTTCACTCAGTGGTTTTTTACCATCCTCTGCATGACTGTGAGTAGATGTATTCAGTCAGGACTCCATATTTATTTAATTATCAATATTTTATACAAATCTACAGTTTATTACAAATATAAACAACACATTGACAAATATACACAATGTTACATTGTAATATTTCACAAAATTTATAAATAAATAGAAAAGGGTTTAAAATTACTAGTAAGGATAATGATAACTGCACTTATTGGTAAAAATGATTAACAACACATTATATTGCCTATTTGCAATATTTAGGCCTATTACCATCTTTATCATGCATATAATTGTAATGTTTTTGGTTTCCTGGCCCATTTGTCCAAAGCATCTCATGTTAACACATTAAATGGCTGTACAATACATATTGAACAATTACAGTACAATGGAAATGCATTGGTGTTTGGCAGTTTCTATAAGACTCGTCCTCCTCCTCCTGATGGTCATGTTGGCTGAGATCCAGAGAGCTCTGTGAGTCGGGCAGGGGAATTTCGACCAATCCCAGAGTCCGTCTGAGTCTCTGACAAATTTGTCTGTGAGACATTGATATAACTGTGAGAATCCTGTGACATCCATCTCAAAAGCTGTATTCATCTGACCATGCATGTGCTTCTTCTGAATGTCCTCGAGATCTGAAGAACCTTTGAGGAAATCACAGCACAACAGATTTGCTGTTAACTTCAGACAGCTGCATACGATTTTGAAAAATGGTACATGGTGTGCTAGTTACCTTCGATTAGGAATAAGCCCAACACGGAAAACCCAATCTGGCCATTCTCAATTTTTAGTGCAGTCTACCACTGTGGAGGCGATATTCTCTGGTTGACGGCCCATCACACAACACCCCATCTACCTGCAGGATATACACCAATGACAGTTAAGTCCCCAATAGGAAATACCTATGATCCTCAACAAATAAACCACCTACATTACCTTGTCTCCAAGTTTTGAATAAACTTGGTTATGATGGGTAGTATCTGCCTCACCGGTTGGATTAGCAGAGGTTACCGCAATGGGACCCACCTAGGTCAAACAGAAATGCATGGATAATACTGTAAAAGGTGTATGTTAAACAGCTTTTTTATGAGCCAACATGACCATACATACTGCATAATGAGGGTGTGTAGCAACAGTTGCAGTCTGGGTTTCTTTATGGCGATGCTTTGCGGTGTGCCGATGTATTTGGATGAGTCACCCAATCCGAAGAATTCCATCCATGGAGCTACATAATAAATGGAGAGGTCTGGGTTAGTAGCACAATGTTGTACACAACAAGCACAATGTGAATATCACAGTACCCACCTCTAGCTATAACTAAGCTAATGGAGGACGGCCAAGCAGCTTCCATAAAGTCCCAGAGGAGAGGGCTGATCTGGTCCCTGACTGGCTCCAACTGCTTTATAGATGAAACCCATAAGGACATGGGTCTTTCTTTCGCCTGTTTCTTTACCCTATTAATGTGGGATTGCATGGTTAGGTGACACTGGTGGAACAGATACCAAAGATTTTTAAGTATGGTTAAGGGATCTAAAATATGGTCATGCAGAATAGGCCATTAATATGTGCTTTATAAGTATTATTAAATAGCCAATATGCACATAATATGCATGATAGTAAGCAATTGGTTAATAGTGAGTTTTGGTCCTCAAACTGAAGTGTTACTGATAAACTTGAAATAGAAGTGGAGAAGGTAACTGACCTATAAGCCTTTTCAACAGCTTGTGGGCGGTTACATGCTGCTACAAGCACATAGACGGTGTCTGTGGGCATTCCACATATGCCACCGTTCTTCATGATCTCTGTCATAAAAGAAATCAAAGTATATTGGTATAGACACGCATGCATTCATGTGTACACCAATACATAGCAAATTTTCAAGTGACTCACCTGCAATTTGCTGAACGGATGAGGACTTCTTGGCTGGAAGGTGAGGACAGCTGTCTTTACCTCCTCCAAAGCCGCTCAACTTTATGAAAGGATCACCGAAAGGCATTTGTGGGCTTTTAAAGGTGCAGTTGAAAATGCTGGCCAGGAACATGTAGAAGCTGACCAGCCCGAGGATAATGGTCACGCCGATGTCATAGCCGTAGGGCAGCGCGCCTACTGCATCCAATAAGAAGCTAATGAGGATGAGTTGGAAGGTAAAGGTGTAGATGAACCAAGCCTTGTTGAGAAACAGGGCTCCAGCTGTAACTAACACATTGAAGACCATGAAACTGATGATCCCACAGCTAGGTGTAGGCCACGCACATCTCCATAGAGGCCTCCGAAGCGCGTCAGTCCCCACACTGTCCACATGATACCATAAAGAACGAAAGTCGTACTCTCTAGGGTCTTTCCTCGAGCGAAGGCAACAGAGCCAGATATCAGGTGCAGCACACCACCAGAAACCACCGCCCAAGGCAGGATCAAAATGGACAAGGGGTTTCCACTAGTAAGCGAGGCTGTGATCGAAAATGCGGCCAGGACACTGCAGCCGTGGCCCAACACCTCAGCATCTGCATATTTAGAGTAGCCCAGATAGGGAGCGTGTAGCTCTTTACCATTGGTTTGTAAGACAAATCTATTACTGCGGGCCAACAGGTTCTTAAGGAAGCCTGCACCTGTAGGGATCTTGTTTGAGGAAGCCATGTTATAAAGGGTTATAAAGAGCACAAAAGCGGAGGCAACAAATATGGCGGCCTGTACGCCTTGTGTTCCCCTCTGAAAGAAGCTTTGGGGTTCAGATGCGATTGCAATACAGTATGCCACAAAAAACAGCTGGTAGATGGTGTTCACAAACCCTCCCTGCAAGTTAAACAAGGCCAGGATGAAAAACAACACTGAGAATACAACTGGGAACGGCACTGGGGAATAGGGCACCTGCTTTGTGAAGTGCACCACTAGTGCGGTGTACCCTTCAGTGAACCTCAGGATGGATGTGAAACCATAGAAAGTGGCTGCCAGGGTGTCCATAGATCTGTAGCTCTTAACACACACACCCAGCTGGAAGACACCAGCGGTCCACAGCCAGGGCACATGGCCAGAGAAGAGCTTGGGGACAACACCAAGCAGAGGACAAGCTAGCACACTAGCTGACAACAGGTTCATGATCAATCCGACTGTCACAACATCATTAGCCTCTTGAATTTGCACTGGTTTCATGCTATCTTTGTTAAATGTTCCGGGGAGCTGAATCTTTCTCTGTGTGATGTACGATAACAAACGGCCGCTTCCAAAGTAGGCACCCACAAAACAGACCATGAGGTAGCAGACGGCGGTGGCTGCCTGTCCGAAGGCCGAATCTGCCAGACCTGCAATCTGGTGGGCGCACGCTAGACATATGCTCAGGGAGATGAATGAGAGGACAACCTCGTGACATAAAATAGCCACGATGCAAATGACAAGCAGTGCAAGAGTGAAAGCTGCAAGGCCTGGCACCATGGCATCCCGCAGACCTCTGCTGCTATTTATTATGTTTTCGCCTGCAAGTATGTGCACTAAACCTGAACCACACCATAGGGCTGACACCGTCAGACACAGACTACCAAAGAGTACATTGTGGGCCTGGCTGCGTCGAACACCTGGATAAAAGGACAGTGAGAGGAAGAATGATGGACAGAGAGAGAAAAGATTACACGGTATGATTTATGTTTAAAGTTACACAAAAATAGTTTAAAGGTGAAATGTGTTATTCTTTACAGTAAAATAATATATATAAAAAAGAAACTCTTGAATGTTGTCAAGTCAGAGAGCTCAAAAACAGCAATGTTTTGATATTGTCACAGTGCCACACCCTTTTCCTAAAAATCTATCTACAAATAATCTACTTTGAGCTTCAAGTCTACATGTACTACATTTGTAACATTTCAAGCTAGATATAGTGACATTTATTAATGAATTAACGAATTGAACAAGGAAAAAATCTTTTTGACACTATACAACTAAGACAACAAAGACTATAAACACAGATTAAATAAATAAATAAAACTTTTGATCAAATTGTAAATAGAAAAAAAATCAGTGAATGTGATTTGCATTTCTGTGTGCAATACATTAAATCTTTTTTTTTTTTTTTTTTTTTTTGTCCAATAATGTGTAAGACATACCTGAATAAACAAGCAGAGCAGCGAATATGAGGAGCAGAACTCCAAAAGCTGTGTTTGTGATCAGAGGTTCCTCTGGAGAGCTCGCATAGTTATTCACCAGAATCAACAAAGAACTATTCACAAGACATTATTATTAT